>NC_034592.1:97612206-97620678 GCF_900095145.1 Mus pahari
CTGTGTTCCATCCAGTAGCTGGCTGTGAGCATCCATTTCGGTGTTTACCAGGCACTGGCATAGCCTCACAAGAGGCCGCAATATCAGGGTCCAAGAAGGATTTATTTTAATCCAGCAACAAATAAAACTTTATATCTTTTATTCTAGTAATAGTGCAAAATTCCAACCTTGATTCTTGCAAGTATGCAGCCCAGCCCCAGTAGTGGGGATCTTGTCTTCCTTTCAGGATGGGACTGTCCTCTCTCTGACTTGCCACCTCGGTGCCTCCATTTTGCCATGCATCTATTCTGTGTCTGATAGTATTCTGGCAACTTATTTTTAAGATCTATCTCTTCTTGGCCTCGGTGGTGGTGGAACATGACTTTAATCCCAGCACTCCAGAGGCAGAGGCAGGCAGATATCTGAGTTTGATACCAGCCTGATCTACAGAGTGAGTTCCAGGACTGCCAGGGATATACAGAGAAATGTTTCAAAACAGAACAAAAACTAAATAAATAGAAAGTAAAAAAGTAAATAATAAATAAACAAATGGCTCATATTCTTATACCCGACTCCTCTTTATGAAGACAGATTTCCTTGCTGATAACTGTCAAGGGAGAAAATTTTGTTACTACCAGCAGAGGGGGAGTCTTGCTTTTCTAGGAACCGCAGTATCAGGATGTCAATCCACTCCACGGTTCAAGGTCACCAAGAAAGCCCAGACTCACACAGGCAGTGGATGGATCAATGCTTTATACATGTAAAGGAGATACCCAGCCAGATCAACTTCAGCAGTAGGAGTCCACTCCCACATCAACAGCTGATGCAGGGTGATGATCCGTCTACAAGTACTCCTCCCACACTTTAAGTGAAAGACCCAGTTCTCTGCTGCCAAAAGCCAGTGCCATTGTGGGGTATGGGCTAGAAAGAGCAAAAGAATATATAATAAGAGTATATAATAAGGCAGGGAATGCTATTCTTACACAAATGATGAGCCAAACATTGACTATGAAAACTCTTAGCATTGGTAAGAGGACGGCTTCTGGATCTAAAGTTCATTGGTGTGGCCTCACAAAGAGAGCTTGAGAAGCTTGGAGTTGGAATCCTTGGGCTCCTCCCACTTACTTCTTTCCTCGCACCCATTTGTTTTTGTCTCCTGTGTGTATCTGATTGGAGGCAGCACAGCTCTTACGATAACAGCCCAGTGAATCCACCCACTTTTCAGCCCACCCTCAAGTATGTTTCAGGCTGCTACAAATGGAACTTTTTCACACTCCTGAAAGACTGAATATATAAGTAGCCAGTAGCCAGCACATATATGGCCATAAAATTCCTGACCCAGTTCTTCAGCAACTAATCTTAGAAAAAGAACCCGTGCTTCCAGCAGTAATCCCAGAATGGTAGAGAATTAGTCAATGACTGTCAGATTACATACTTTTCTTAAACTCCTCCTTCCAACTCAAAATCAACCAAGGAAGACCAAATACTTTCAGATCAATCAAATAAAATCCCCCTATGTTGGATAAGAACTCCACAGGAAGACCAACAGAGTCAATTAGCCTGGACCCTTGGGGCTCCCAGAGACTGAACCACAAACAAAAGAACATACTCAAGCTGGACCTAGGCCTCCCTGCACATGTGTAGCAGATGTGCAGCTTGGCCTTCATGTGGGTCCAGAACAACTGGAGTGGAGCTATCCCAAAAGCTGTTGCCTGTACTTAGGATATATTCTTCTAGCTAAGCTGCATTATCTGGTCTCAGTGGGAGAGGATATGCCTAACCTCACAGAGACTTGGTGTGCAGGGGGCACGGGGGTGTATGCAGAGACACTTCACCCACTCAGAGGAGAAGGGGAGGGGAGATTGAGGAGAAGGGTTGTGGGAGGGGGTGACCAGGAGGGAAGGCAGTAAGCAAGATGTAAAGTGAATAAGTTAAAAAAAAAAATCCCCTGTGTCTGAGCCCAGCCTAAGCCTCCTGTGCAGTAGCCTCCACACGGGCACACCTGATGCCTTTCTTTGCTACACTAGGAATCTTCTGAAGTCCTCCACTTGCCTTTGACTACGATCCTGGATACTCTCGCTTCTCATCACATCTGAATAAATACGCTCCATTTTCTTTTCTCATTAGGATGGCTCTTTAAAAAGAATTTTTTCCCTTAGAGCGATCTTATTCTTACATATTAGTATGATGTAAATTCAGTTTGGAACAATCTAGATATCACGGAATGAAATTCATAATTAGAACACATGACAGTGATCAAAGGGGAGAAGATTACTCTGCATAAGAGAAACTGAAGAAACATTTTTGATTTTTTTAAACATGAGACAACTATTACTGACACCAAAACTAAACAACGACTCAACAAAAAAGAAAATTATGGGCTAATATCCCTTATGAACATAGATGCAAAAGATCTCAAGAAAATATTTACGAACTGATTCAAGAAGATATCAAAAGTGTTATCCTCCACAATCCAATTTGCTTTATCCTAGAGATGCAGAACTAATTCAACCTACGTAAATCAATCAATGTGATCCACCACATAAACAGACCGAAAGAACGGAGACAGCGGGATCATCTCAGAGAGGCATCTGACAAAGTCCAATAACCCTTCATTATAAACGTTCTGGAGAGACCAGGCAGGGGAAGGGCCTACCTCAACACAACAAGGCAATTTAAAATAAGCTCAAAGACATCTTTTTTTTTTAACATCACATTTTTATTTTCTGGGAATTTCACATCATATACCCTGATCACACTCATTTCCCAGTCCTTCCATGTTTGCCCCCCCCCCACAGTTAAAATAAAACTTAAAATTAAAAAATAGCAAAACAAAACAATTCAGATTTGTGTTATCTATGTACTCACTGAGGCATGGTCAAACTCTCAGTGGCCTGCCCCCTGAATAGAATGAAATGGAGAGAAATTCTAGGCTTTCTACTGAAATCAGGGACAAGAGAAGGCTGTCCGTTCTCTCCATATCAACTCAATATAGTGCTTGAGGTCATAGCTAGAGCACTAAGACAACAGAAAGAGATCAAGGGGATATAAATAGGAAAGAAGTATCCTTAGTCACAGATGATATGAGTTTATACAGAAAAAACCTAAAGACGCCATCAGGAAATGTAGAAATAAAGAACTCACATTCAAAACTCAGGAAAACAAACTGAACTTTTTCTCATCTTGCACAGTGTCTTACATATAATTGACATCTAAATATTTATTTAATGATTACAGTTTTTAAAGATTTGTTTTTATTGTTTTCAATCATGTGTATGGTGAGTGTCTATGTCTAAGGATTTTCATGTGACTGCAAGTACCTGTAGGGGTCAGAAGCACTGGATTTCTCTGGAGCTAGAGTTGCAGGTAGAGACAAATGGCCCATCATGGGTACTTGGAATTGAACTTTTATCCTCTAAAAAAGCATTACGCACTTTTATAAACTTTGAACTATCTTTCCAGCCCACCATGATTATAATTTTCAGTACACTCTATTTCTCTGTCAAAGGAGAAGATAATTTCAACATATAAAAACTCCAGTCTGCAAGGTTTTTTTTTGTTGTTGTTGTTGTTTTTTAAAATCTTTGCTTCACACCAAAGACCGTGACACTAATAGGCAGACAGAGTTGAAAATTCTGGAATGAATAAATTCTGAATACTGTATTTACAAAACATGAGATTTGACCTCCTTTCTCAATATTTATTTCTCCCCTCTAGTTAAAACACACTGATTATTCAGTCTGAGTTCACTATCCATGCATTGATTTTTAATACTAATTTCAGAAATCGATTCAATGAAGAATCAATAAGATAAGAGAAAATAAAATATTGTTAAGATAATGTCTAGTCAATTTAAAGCACCAACATTAAGTAAAAAATATAACTGTAGTGGCGTGTAGGTGGTGGCTTTTATTACTTCAGTTTTTAGCACTAACTGCTCAAAATATCTTCCAACATTAGCATACCAGAAATAATATCATATGGTAACACAACTTAGCTTCAAACCTTACTATTTTATACCTAAATGTGGGAGTTTTCATCATAATAGTAAATAAAAGAAAATGGGTTGTGAAATTCCCTACAAAGAGCCAAATGACTGTTAGAAACAACAGAAACAAATTACCTACATCTGCTCATCATTTCTTGTTTACAAAGGTATGTGTGGTGGTTTGAGTAAGAATGGCTCCTGTAACTGGGCAGTGGTGGCACATGCCTTTAATCCTAACACTTGAGAGGCAGAGGCAGAGGCAGACGAATTTCTGAGTTCGAGGCCAGCCTGGTCTACAGAGTGAGCTCCAGGACATCCAGGGCTACACAGAGAAACCAAAAAAAAAAAAAAAAAGAATGGCTCCCGTTTGTTTGTATACATTGACTCCAGTTAGTGGAACTATTTGGGAAGGATTAGGATGCAAGGTCTTATTGGAAGATGTGTATCACTGGGGTGAGATTTGAGGTCTCAAAAGATGTGTGCCATTCCCAGTGTTTCTCTCTGCTACATGATTGTGTCTCAAAGCATGAGATCTCTGCTACTGCTCCAGTGCCGTGCCTGCCTGCCTGCTGCCATGCTCCTTGCTACAGTGGCTGTGAACTCTTAACCCTCTGAAACTGTCAGATATGCTAAACTCTCTTTTAAGTTGCCTTGGTCGTGGTGTTTTATCACAAGAGATGAACTAAGTGTGTGTTCTCTAGTGTAAACTAAGTCAAATCATTAAATCCAACCCATATTTTCAAAACCTAATAAAGAGGGAACTCTTAGCTTTTAAGCAGGCCCAGCCCCTTGCCTGCTGCCGCACTCAGGAGAGTGAGCCCTGTACCTCTCATGGGCAGCACAATAGAGCTGGCGCTGGCGGTGTGGGCACAGGTGAGTCAGCTCAAGGACATGAGAATAGGCCCCGTGCCTTGGGTGAGCTAGTGGGGCAGTGCTGGAGAACTCACCCTGGTAGTATGTGAGCCGGAGAACTAGTGGGATAACCAGCTCAGATACCAGCTAGGCTCAAATCCAGGGCTTTGAGTTGGTCTACCCCAACATCTACCCCATTGATGAACTACTGGAGCATGTGATGGGCCAGTCCTACAGATTCCAAGCTGCAGGATCTCCACGACACAGGCAATAGGCTATTCAAGAGAAGAACCAGTGAGGATCTAGTATTGATAGTGTAGCAAAAGCCAGAGGGATCAAAGCAGACCAATGTTTCATTGCAATGAACACTTGTAAGTAAAGAATTGTGAACAAAGGGGTATATACTATGTGGCACACTGTGACACACTACAGCTTCCACAATATTTTCTTTTCTTCTGTGGGGGAGTTGCAAGGTTGGAGGGCAGGTACATAGAGACAGGGAGATGAGTGGGCTTGGGGTGCATGATATGAAATTCATAAAAAAACAATAAAAAATTAAAAACAAAAAGAAATGTCTCCATAAAACTGGGCTGTAGGTAATCTTGTAGAACATTTTGTTGATACGTGTTCCATGGGGGAGATCCCCACCTCTTGTGAGTGGGACCACTGCTGGGATGGTGGTCCTGGGTTCTATAAGAAAGCAGGCTGAGCAAGTCAGGAGTGCATACCATAAGGACATCCCTCCATGGCCTCTGCAACAGCTTCTGCCTTCAGGTCCTTCCCTGTTTGAATTTCTGTCCTGGCTTTGTTTAGTGATGAACAACCATGTAAGCCAAATAAACCCTTTCTTCCCCAAGTTGCTTTTGGCCATGGTGTTTCCTCATAGCAGTAGTGACCCTAAGACAGACATACGCAGCATATTTTCCGTTCTCTGTCGTCTGTGTGGGAAACCTCTATTACAGTAAGGACATTGCAGTGTCACTTCCCGATTCACACATGCCATCCACAGAAGCACACCTCTCACATAAGAGATGTGACTTTCACAGTTTGGGTGCCATTTTCCCTTCCTTAAATATGGATGTGCAAATGAGAATTTTAGTGTGATGATACCATGGGAAGTTTAAATTTACAACCGTCAGGAAATTCCCAAAGTAGATAAAGAGCTTCTAAACATCGCATGTGCGCAAGACGGTTAAATATAAATAGTAGTGGGTTCTAACTCTGATTTTCCTCGTCTTCAATCACATTGAAGTCATCTCATAAATTAACTTGGATCCTTTACATGTTGGCTCTTCTAATTTTAATTATTTAGGACCAACGCTTTCAAAAATGCAACAAACAAGGTAGATATAACATTCTGAGAAGAATTCAACATGGATGCTAACCACAAGAGAAAAATATGAGGCAGAAGACAAAGGATAAACAGGACTAGAGGATGGCATAGCCATCTGTCACCCTCCCAGAGGACACTAGTTTTCATTGCAGTGTTTGCTTTCATTTTCACTGCCTTCCTGGGCAGCATGTTGCTTAGCTAGCACTACTTAGATACAGGATTAGGACATCAACTGATAATAGTTATGTACCTTTAGACATCTCTTTTATATAACTTGGCCTGTTTACTTACAGATTTTAAACAATGGTTTTTAAAACACAGCTGTTATAGTGAGAATCTCCGCAAATGAAAAAAAATTCAGATGTTTTTCTTCGATAATGCTTACTGTTCAGAAGCAAGTTAAAAGCTTCAGAGGACCAAGGCCCTAGAGGAAGTGAAGATGTTTGGTTCTAGCAGACCATATGCAGGATGACTTTCAGTTTGTCTTTAGTGACATGCCAGACTATCGACATCAAAGAGAGCAAGGCGAATCCTTTAATACAGTTAATGGTAGTCTCGTCTAAAGACAGCAATCCACAGGTCCTGGAAAAAAGGGGGTAACAGAACCTGCAGAATGTGGAAAACGGAGTAGCTGTTCTTGAAAAGGTTACTTATAACAGTAACTAACACCCAAGTGACATTTTTCCTTACTGCTTTTGGTTATTATTATTAGTATTGATATCATTTATATTTTTGTTCTGTCATCTCATGTTGCTTTTACTCATGGTGTTTACTACAGCATAAACCTAAGACAAATGGTCTACATATAGTTAGGCAATATAACAAAATAGATGGGATAGTTTGTAAGTTATAGAAACTTAGTTTTCACAGTCCTGGAGAAATACAAGATCAAGTTCGACCCAAATAGGCTCAGTGCCTAGAGAGACATCTGCTACATAAGTGGTGTTTTTTTTGTGCATCCTCCAGGCTAGGATGCTCATTCTGAGTCCTTTTTAAAAAAGCAATAAACACACTATGAAGGCAGATTCTTCATGACCTCATCACCTCCCACCAGCCTACTCTATACTACTTCACTAGACACTAAATGTCAATGTAATAACTTTGGAGGCAAAACATTATTCAGGGTATACAAAGGAAGAGGTCCTGCATTCACCTCTAACTAGGCCAAAAAGCAGTTATTAATTCTGGGGAAATTCAAAGATAGCAGTGAATTAAATTTTCTGAGCATGAGAACCCACATTTCAACTTTGAAGGTAATCAAGAAAAATTTGGTACCAGCTTCCCTTTTTTTTTTTTTTTTTTTTTTTTTTTTCAAGACAGGGTTTCTCTGGGTAGTCCTGGCTGTCCTGGAACTCACTCTGTAGACCAGGCTGGCCTCGAACTCAGAAATCCACCCGCCTCTGCCTCCCAAGTGCTGGGATTAAAGGTGTGTGCCACCATGCCCGGCTCCAGCTTCACTTTTTGCTTCTTCACAAAACTATCACTAACCGATCATTTGTTGGATGCGTGACGGTAGTTATGTTATACTCGCTTTGCCTTCTTGGTCCAAGCCATCACTGCTCAGGTCTCCTTTCCTGTTTACCTCAGGCATCATATTTTTAAGATTTGGTCTCTTGGGGCTGGAGAGATGGCTCAGTGGTTAAGACCTCTGTCTGTTCTTCTAGAGGTCCTAAATTCTATTCCCAGCAGCCAAATGGTAGTTCATATCTGTCAGTAATGGGATCTGATTTCCCCTTCTGATGTTCATGAAGACAGAGAGATAATGCCTAAAACACATGAATAAGTAACAATTTTTAAAAAGATTCGGTCTCTTGGTATGTATTTATTTAAATGCTATCTTCAAAGACATTTTACCTGCTAGCAGCTTCTTGTCTTCAACGGCTCTTGTATCTGGCTCTTTCTTTGAAGCTGAGGATGTCGTATACTTCATTCCATTCAAATGAGACAAAGAGATGAAAAGGCTTTAACACCAATTTTCTTTGTAGAAGTCTCTCCATCTTAAGAAACATCTATATGATATTTTGCTGTTTCCTTTTAACAACTTCTATTTTTTATTATTTTATTAGATATTTTCTTCATTTACATTTCAAATGCTATCCCGAATGTCCCCTATACCATTCTCTCACCCTGCTCCCCTGCCCACTCACTCCCACTTCTTGGCCCTGGCGTTCCCCTGTATGGGACATATAACATTCGCAAGACAAAGGGACCTCTCTTCCCAACGACGGCTGACTAAGCCATCTTCTGCTATATATGCAGCTAGAGACACGAGCTCCGGGGGTACTGATTAGTTCATATTGTTGTTCCACCTATAGGGTTG
>NC_034592.1:97622678-97652840 GCF_900095145.1 Mus pahari
TTGTCATACAGATCTTTAACTTCCTTAGTTAGAGTCACACCAAGGTATTTTATATTTTTTGTGACTATTGTGAAGGGTGTTGTTTCCCTAATTTCTTTCTCATCCTGTTTATCCTTTCACAAATTCTATTTAATTGATTTACTTTCAAAGCTGTGTGAGTTATCATAGTCAGTGGGAAAAAGAGGCACATTATGAAAGGAAACAGGTAGTTTTCTCTCCCCTCACCCCCTTTTGAAGATGACTGAATTTTAGAAATCTTATTTTATTTTTTACCCTACAGACATGACAATGAATGAATGAATGAGTGAATTAATGAACAAATGAAAACTAATCACCTGAGAGAAGCTATGGTATCCAGGCATAATATCCCTGTCTTTAAGAGTTTGATGTGTGTGAGTGTTTGGGGACCAGTAAATGACACAGTTTTATGGTTGCCTCTGAAACTCATGTTGAGTTTGTATCTCTACTGAGGAGTCAAAGACCAGGTGTAATTTCCTTTGTTGTATTGAAGATTGAAGCCAAGGCAGTATATCTACCAGGCAAGGGGTCTACCACTGGGTTATATTCCCAGCCAGTCTCAGGTGTGGCTATTCAAGGTGATTAATGAGTGCTTTCTTCCTGTATGGGTTCATCTGTTTGTGGATGATGAATTAATCAATTAAGGGGTAAGTGAGTTATTGTAAGATTAGGATCACATGTATATGATACCTCTTTCGACCTTCAGAACCTATGGTAACACATAAAACTTCAGGACAACATTCAGCAGGTGCTCTGACACAGGAATGTGATGGGTTAACTGTCCCTGGAGAGGGGTTAACTGGGGCTTGTTAAGCTTCTAAGATGTTCAGAGAAGATAGACAGGTGAGAAGGGGGAGAGCTGGGAGATGGGAAAGATGCAGAACACCAGGGAAGTCTTGATCTGCTCCTGTAGCAGGGGTCTGAACAGGCCTCAGTCTGCCTTCCTCCTGAGAAGACCATCTGAACAGCCTCGATACAGCAGCTCCCCTCTCCAGGCGTCCAGATGAGAATGCCAGAAGACTAGCATTGTCTCCCAGGACATTGACATGGAAGCTAAGTTTATTGATGCTGGTGCCTCTGCAATTGATGTGGCTGGATCAGGGGCTGGAACTGGAACACTGTTTGGTAGCTTGATTATCAACTATGCCAGGAACTGGTCTCTCAAGTAGTAGATTTTTCTCTGCCATTCTGGGATTTGCCTTGCCTGAGGTCACAGGCTCTTCTGTTTGATGGCCATCCTCTTCATCCTCTTCACCACGAGACACTGTGGGGTTAACCAGCTGTCTCTGCTACTTTGACTCTGTGCCAGTCTTGATGCTGGCATATGCTAAGCTTTACCATTAAACATATTATTTTTTAAAAGTCAAAGTAACCAACAATATCAAAACCAAACCAAACCAAACCAAAAGAAATGCAGGTAACAATACCTTGGGGAGCGGGCCACCACACCAAGCAGGTGGTCTTAGCTTTTGAGTTTTCTAACAGTCCCCTCTACATTAGAATCTCTTTTCCATATAGGGAGAGTATGCTCTTCTCTCAGTGGTCAAATGTTGGTTGTATAAGTTAGCCTCCAAGCGCTCCAGGAAGAGTTAATCCTGTTAATCATAGCAACTTAGAACTGAAAGAGCCCCTAAAAGTCTGTGCTGGAACCAGGAAAAGCAGTACATGTCCTTAAAACCAGTATTTGTCAGGGGCAGGAGGGCCTGTGTAAGTTCCAGGCCAGCCTAAGATACACAGGGAGACCTTGTCTCCAAAACAAGGAACCCCAAATGGTCTGGTTCAAGTTCAAATAGGCAGTTCAGGAGATGAGGCCTAAATCTCTGTCTCCAAGAACTGGGCAAGTCCAAAGCTCAGAAATTGCCCCACCACCTGGCCTGAGGCAAGGACAATGGGTCAGCAAAAGTTTTCAGACTTCCCCAGCAACAGTTTCCAGTCCCCATACCTGGTAATGGCATGTCCCTAGAGATGGAGCAAGATAAAGGTCACCTACCCTCGAGTCCTCTAATGTGCTGTAAATCAGGCCTGTGACCTCACTTTGTTGTTTGTCTTAATAATGGGAGACTCCAGCATGCTGGACTTCTTTGCGTTTATATACTATTTGTGTCCAGGGTATCATTCTTTGGGTGAATCATGGACTCTTACAATATGAAAGAAGAAAACATCTCATTTGGGAGGTGGAAATGATGAGAAACAGCAGGTTGTCCCATTCAGGAATTCAGGAGCAGTTTAATGAGAGAGAAAGGGTCATTGAAGACAAAGGAGGGCTTGAGGTAGCTCTGGGATGGGCAGGGAGAAGCTGAAAACCTCTGTGCTTGGGTTGTACACTAAGTACTGGTGACAGCTAACAGAATGGAATACACAAGAGAGTCTGGGTCACAAACCAGAAGCACGAGAGGCCTTTGAGCAGTCAGAACGCTGCAACTATCATCTTACCAGGAGGAAGCCTTGATGCAGATGCTTGCCGTGCCTCCCTCTTGGCTGGTGACAGTCACAGCTGAGTGAGTGGTGAGTCAGCACTGGGCAGTCATTCATCCTTTCTGATGCCAAGTCATTTCTCAGACAATCAAGGAGAGGCTGGGGTTTCTTCCCCTTCAGAACTCATGTTGGGTGAATCCATTATTTGTTTCACTAATACAGCAGCCAGGTCTTCAGAGTGCTGGATTTACACATCAGGGTTGCTGTCACCAGTGGTGGCAGAGAGCAGCTAGGACTCACCTGGTAGAGATGTGCCAGCATCCTCTGGAAATCCACTGAAAATCCGTCTCCAGAGCCAAATGAGCACTTTTACTTATCTAAGAGGCTATGGTAAGTCAGCCCACTCACCAAACTTGTCAGTGACAGCTTAACATGGTTTCTCTATCGTGTTGTCACAGCAGTCACATTTCCACATTTATAGAGCCGACATGTGGTTCTATACACCAGTCACCGTGTCTAGTCTACACCTTTCTGGGAATGATCACAATGTGAGACGAGGTCTCAGAGCAGGCACTGGGCTCAGTGATCCTGTTACAAGGATGATTCTACTCTTTATTGGTTGTGCAAGCCATGACATACTTCTTTGCACTTAAATGTTGTCATTTGCATAACAGGTGCTATCATAGGGTCATGAAATTCCAGTGAGAATTGAATGTGATCATCTCTGTGAAACACAGACCACAGTATACAATCCTGCCTAAGAGATCAGGAAATACCATCTGTGTCATTACCGTGATCACCGCCACTGCCATCATGCCATCTACTACCAACACCATCATAGCCTATCATCATCATCGTCGTCGTCGTCATCACTTCAAATCACCCCCCCACCATCATCATTATCATCATCATCTGTGCTCTTCCTTCACTCAAAATATACTTGTTCCAAGTCTTCCTCCTTTCTGACACCATTCTCTAGTACTGGTCTGTAAAATATTCATGTCACAAGCAGATTTGGCTATTGTTAGAACTAAAAAGGAATACTGTGGTCAGTATCAGTTCTTTGCTCGGAGGACATTTCAAAACTCAACGGGAAGGTATAAAGCCAGTACATATTTATTTCACTGTTCTTCATTCCCAGTGCAAGGTATAATATCTCAAGGACATGCTAAATTTTGTGTATTTGTTTTTGACAAATAAAGGGTTTATAGAACTTTTCCAACTGGCAAACCAAGCTAGCACTACTTCTTCAGAGAAGGTGGTTTCTATTCTGTTTGAAACGTGAAACAGGACAGCTACTCTAGCGTGGCATTACTCTAATCTAATGTGGAGGCAAGAGCATCCTGAAGCGTCTAACCACAGTGTCCCGCGGTGCTGCCTGGGTCTAGATGTGAGCAGCAGGGTGCACATGGCTTTACCCTGATTGATTCTCACATCTGGACACATGTTGTCTTTAGATCGACACTTCAGAAAAATTCATTCTATTTGGTTTAAACAGAAGAGGAAAATAAAGTAGTGTCTTAGTCACTGCTCTGTTGCTGTGAAGAGATGCCATGATTAAGGCAACTCTTAGAACAGAAAGCATTTAACTGGGGGCTTGCCTACAGTGTCAGAGGTTTAGTTCATTGTCATCTTCAGAACATAGTCCAAGAATGGAGTCCTTTGAGAAGAATTCTGAATGCTTATGAAAAATTCCAAGAAAACAAGATCTTGTGATCTCAGTTTCTTCAAAAACAAAGATTTGTTCTCAGAATGCTCTTTCATGCCCCTTCTGGATGTACCAAATAGGAGTGATTTCACTTTAGATTATTCATTACCCTTGGCTGTTGTTATTTGCTTATATGGCTCTATGGAAAAATTTCTTTCTTTTTTTTTTTTTTTTTTCCTATTTTTTTTTATTTTTTTTGCCAAGTGTGGTTTGCCCTTGTGATTGAATGCCTTACTCGTGATTCTTCTTAACTGTTATGGATAAACTGCCAGATGCTCTGAATAAAGTTGGCTATTGCATGAGATGCTATTAACATGTCTCATCTTTAGGCACCACTCCCCCAGGTTTATGCCACTAACTAGCGTGGTAAACAGTTACGCTGAAGAGTATGGCAGCCTTCGGGTAGACACTGGAGCAGTAGCTGAAAGCTACATCCTGATCTATACACAGAGAGTAAGATGCCGGGGTTGGTGTGGGCTTTTGAAATCTTAAACCCCACTTCCAGTAACATAGTTCTTTGGATAACGACCACGCCTACTCCAAGGCCACACCTCTTACTCCTTCTAATTCAACCTTCCTAATGCTACAACTCTTTAATTGTGGTGACCCCACATGAGGTGAAAGGGTCATTCAATTCCCCCCAAAGGGTCACTACCCACAGGTTGAGAAATGCAGCTCTAACCCTTCTTAAATAGTGCTCTACCCCCATGTCATATGTCCCAGAACTAGTGCCACCACCACCTCATTCGTAGACCTTGGTGTGTAGGACACTGCCTCCCCCTCCCTGACACCATATTCTGTCTGGTTTTGTTCTGACATGATGCCATTTGACATTTTGCATTGCCTACTGGGACCAACTCTTGGCACTTTTCCTGGTCCTCAGTGATGCCTATAGTCTGTCCCTGTACCTAGGAACAATCAGCTCATTCAGCCTTGTTTGAGGCCTAGGGCATTGTCCATGTGTTGAGCAACACAGTTCCAGAGTGGAAATGGACTTTAGTCTCTAGGTTGTGGGTCCTTGGCTAAGAAAACAAGCATGGATAGCTTCCACTGAACCATTAAACTTTAGCATTCTCATGGAAATATCACTGCTGAATTTTTAAAATAAAATGACTCTTTCATGGGAAATTGTTTACAAAAGAATTAGGGCTTTCCTGAAAGGCTAAAAAAAAAAAAAAAAAAAAGAAACGGTGGGTTATCTAACTGCGCACGTAACACTAGCTATATGCAGCTGTTTGAATTAGCTATCGTTAAATTCAAATTTGCTCTCACAGTCCCACCAGCCACAATTTCAGTTGCATTTGTGGACATGAGGCAGAGTACACAAATTTCCATCTTTGCCAGATCTTCCTGAGTGCTGGACAATGGAAGTCACTGAGCTTGTGGATAGAGAAGGAAGATACAGGCAGATATCGGACTGGCTTCTGTGGTAATGTAGAGGGGAATACCAGAGAGGAAAACATGCTGAGTCAGCTGAGCTTGGGGAATGAGGAAGAGGTCACAAGTTTGATAAAGAACTCAGAACATTCAGAGGAGATCTGGACTATGGGATACTGTCAGAAAAAGAAAAAAAAAAAAGATACCTCCAGTTTGTATATGTGTCCAGTTCTCTGGCCTCCTCTCCAGCTTCTATCTCCTATATTCCTTTGACTGTCCTGCCCAGGTCTTGAATCAGGACCTATACTGCTACCCACTCATAGCATACTCCTTTTCCATGCTTGCTCACTAGGGCCTTCCCTTGCCAGCATAAGTGATTAGGAGATGGGGAAGAGTGGCCATCGTAGGAGCCAGCATCAAGGGCATGCTTGTACTGGTTAGCTCTAGTCAACGTGACATAAACTAGATAGATCTGGGAAGATGGAATCTCAGTTGAGAAATTGCTTCAAGGCAGACTGAGCTGTGGACATGTCTGTTAGGATAGTTTCTGGATTCCTAATTGACGGATGAGGGCCCAGGACACAGTGAGCACTGTCACTTCCAGGCATGTGGGCCCGAGCTACGTAAGACAGATAGCTGAAAGTGCGCCTGGCAGTAAGCCAGTGAGTAGAATTCCTCTGTGGCCTCATTTAGTTCCTGCCCCCAGGTTCCTGCCTGGAGTTCCTGCCTAGGCTTCCCTTCATGGAAGTACATTCAGTAAGGAAGGGGTGACCAGAAAAATTCTTTGTGACTAGGTTTAACTTACTCAGAAAATTAAGTAGACCAAATGTTGGATCCCTTCACCCTCTGGTCAGTTATGAATCGTAATGCTACTGTATAATGTGGAAATTTTCAAACAGAACTAAACCGAGGTCTATAAATACACATGATTAAGGCTTCAAATATAGCAGCACTTTCTTTTCATGGGGGCTATTTCTGTGTGGTGATTGCCTGGTTGATATGCAATTTCAGAATACAAGTGGTTTTTCTCCATAACTAATGGGGAAGTTGGCAGGGTGCTGCACGCCTGGGCCCTCTCGGAGAAGAAGTCTGTTAAACTGTGCTAAGTGTTCTCCTGAATTATATAAGCAGAGTGAACAAGAGATGCTGGTGCGACCACACATCCTATTAGGATGAAATAGTGTTTGTTTGGTTTGTTTCTTGTTCTAGAAGGATACTGGCCCTTCTGGTCATAAATCACACAATGGTCAGCCACAAGCATGAGCCCAGGGCCTGTTGTCTTCTAAATTAAATAGACTGTAGTGCAAATTAAGAATAAATGCCAACAGAGATTTCTCTGATTCTAGATTCATAAGAACTTTAAAATAAGGTTTAAATAAGAATGATGTGCATTCATTTATAATTACAGTGATTAAAATATAGAAGGAGTGGCTTCAATGGAATCATTGACTCTCATGAGCAAAGATGGTCCAAAGAGTTAGGAGATCATCTATCCCATCCCACACAGAGGGGACTGATGACCATGTGGCAAGAGAAGAAGGTCAATCCCGTGCAACATTTGAATACAATGCCAGGCACTTATGTTTCTATAGACTGAAAAAAAAAATAGAATGGACAGAATAAAAATACTGACAGGCTGCCCAGGTACTAGAAATGCCAAAGAATGTGAAGAAAATAGATGACAAGATACAAGTGTCACCCAAGCATTAGAGTTTGCTAAAAAACAAAATAAAACAAAACAATAACAAGCCAGAATGGTAATTATGGAGAATGAGTTATGACATCACATAGAACAGAGATGAAGGTAGGAAGCAATGTGTGTAAGACATGTGTGTGAAGCATTGAGCAGCCAATAAAATCAGACCACATCTATAGGAAGCCAGGAAGACGGGATGCCAACTTTTCCAAGGAGAAACAGAGATGAAAATGATGTTTTTCAGCACTCAACGAATAACAACCAAGCCTACAGAATTCTATACGCAGTGAAAACACTTTTCAACATCAGAGGTGAAAGAAAGACATCTCCAGAAATACAAAAACAGACAGTATCAGGAATATACATGAACCACAGGAAATAATGAAGGGATTTAATTCTTCATAGAGAAAATTATTTCAGTCAGGTGTACAGAGAGTGTAGAAAGAAAAGAAGAGCAAGGAGCATGGCAAATGTGTGGTTGGGAAATGAAAATGAAACTCAGAAAGCAATAACAATAGCTACATTTTTAATTAAAACATGGAACTTTTGTAGGGATAACATTTATATGAATAGTAAGGGAGGCGGGCCAATGCAGTCAGTATTACAGGGACTTAGCATTATCTGGGAAGTGGAATGGGGTAAGTCAAGAATGCCTCTAGTTGTCTTGGGATAACTAGAAGACTATGTTGGCAGTGAGGCAAGGAAAAGGGGAAATTAAAAAAGTACTTTATATATGCAAAAGGAACAAGGAAAGAGAAGAACCAGGGAACACTGAAATATTGAAAACACCTAAATATAGTAAAGTATTTACAGTTAAGTGACCTAATCTATTTGAAATATAAACACTGCCTGGTGACATGGACTGCTTTCAGAAGAAAACGCTTAAAGATAAGAATACAGAATTATCCAAGGGAGTGCGAAAAGCTATGCCAGGGAGCATGTGAGCGAAGGAAAACTGGGAGAGTGAAATGAGCACTCAGTAAAGCGCTGGAGACAAGAAACCTCACCAGAGTTAAGTCCACTTCCTGATTATAAACGCCTCTCTAGTTGGAAAGGAGTTGTAATTAGAAATCTGTACATATACATAATACATCCTTAAAACAAGGAGAGCAAAAAAAAAAAAAAATGACAAAATTACAAAGAGAAACATGCTCTCATGACCACAGAGGACCTCTGCACGCATTGCTTGCGCTTCCACCTCCCCACCATGGTGTGTGTGTGTGTGTGTGTGTGTGTGTGTGTGTGTGTGTGTGTGACAGACGGCTGCTCTCCACCCAGGCATTTCTCTCGAGGGCTGCATTTGCAGCAGGAAACCCAGAGGGATGAGGATATGCCTCCCTTGGGGACAGAGAGCAGACAGACTTGGTGCTGTGCTACAAGAGTGGAGGGATTCCCTTGTTTCTCACGATCCACTGTCCGCATTCCTGTGGGTCTGGGGAGTGAGAACTGACTCAAACACTGATGCTCATGCTGCTCTGCTGTGAATGACACAGCACACTTTCCCGGTCACTTGGGAATCTTCTGCCTTCTGCCGGAAATGCAGTATTTATTAGCTGAAGAAGGGTATGTTGCTCATAATCCAAGCCCCAACAAAAGGATATGGGGAGGGTATCAAGACAGTAGGAGAAAAGCAAATACGGTGTAAGTGTATTAATATATGACAAGAAACATTTAAATTAAGGGCAGAATACAAAGTAGCAGAAGAAGCCTATCTATCCACTAGGAAGAGATGATACTCTTATAGTTCTATGATTTCAACAATAGCTACAGAATGACATACAAATCTATAATCATACTGGGATTTAAAATGTACACACTGTTTGGGGACAGGGAGATGACTCAGTTAGTAAAGTACTTGTCCTCTAGCAGAGAGCTTATGTTTTGAGACACCAGCCACGAGGCAGAAGGAGCTTGCTGGGAATGGCGTGGGCTTTTGAAACCCCAAAGCTCACTGCCACTGCCACACCTCCTCCAACAGGGCCATAACCCTAAGACTTTCCAAACAGTTCCACACGCTGTGTAGCCAAGCATTCAAATATGAGCCTATGAGGGTCATTTTCACTCAAACCACACCTCTACAGGCACACACATGAACATCCTCCCATGAACATGTGCAAACACAAACGTACAAACGTGCACATCTTAAAGGGTTATTCATAAACCGTTTGCCTCAATTGCTGGGAGTAATACATAGGAGTTTTATGTGTTATATTTTTCATATATATATATATATATATATATATATATATATATATAATTTGTATATAATCTTGTATGTGTGTGTGTGTGTGTGTGTGTGACTGTATGAGTTCATGAGCATCATTTGCATGCAGGTGACCCTGTAGGCCAGAAGAGGGCATCAGATGCCCTGGAGCCAGAGTTCTAAGAAGTTGTGAGCTACCATGTGATCTGCAAGAGCAGGAAGCACTCTTAACTGCTGAGCCATCTCTGCAGCCCCTGAATTCTTTTTAAACAACTTCATTGTGGCCATCTATTTTCATCACTCAAAGTCAGTGTTTGATCTTTTCCTATGGGAAATGATCCAAAAAACCACAGAGAAACTAGAAGATGAAAACACAGATGCCATTTTCAGCAACACCAGAAAATAGCTAACATCTGTAGACTCCAAAATAAGCAAGAAGAGTTGTTGGAAGCTGGGATGTAGTACAGGGTTTCAGGAGCACAAGAGAAGCTTGGAGATGGGGTTGAGACATGGAGACAAGATGCACAGGAGGAGTAGGCTCAAGGCATCAGATCTCAGAAGAGCCAGAAAACACATGCCTGCTGTAAACGTGGGCTGCCCTATTCAGTGGTTGGACCGGACAGGTCTCCTACACCCGCTTTGATTCTAATCAGTAGGGAGGCTGAAAACTAAATGGAACTACACATGCATAAGTCATTCGTCCAGGAAATTGTGGCGACAGAGGTCTTTATCTTTATTCTATGGTTGCCTTCCAGGAACTATCTAGGAAGAGCCAATCTCCTCCAAAGTTGAGTGATTCAAAAAGGAAGAAGTTGAGTGGGAGACAGATTGGCAGCAGCAGCCTCAGAACTTATTTTTGTAGCTGAGAAAGATCATCTTGCTGAGAATTGTTTTAGAAAGCTCCTGGGAGCTTTAAGGCACACTGACATACTTTTCAGTCAGCACACACAGGCATTGGGTTTGAGACTGAATGTTGACTGTCGGCTGAACCAGTAAACCTACAAGGGTAGATGAAACCATAAATCTTGGTGAGTGCTAACGGCCTCCTTACTAGAACTCACATTCAGTTTGTTTTGTAACTTGCTCTGCCACTGCTTAAACAGAACACGACTTTTACATAATTAATTAGTACACTGGAAGCACAGAGGATGGCTTAGTAGGGTTTCTGCCCACTATGTGTGTCTCATGTCTGTTTCAAACCAAAACAAACACTAATTTGGCATTCACCTATTAGTATAAACACTATTACTATCACACCATCTTTTCTACAGATGCTTTATTTCCTTCTGGTCTTTGTAACCCAGGCTCCTCTGGTATGCTAACCATGACAGCAAAGCTTTAATCCTTGTCTACTTATGTGCAAAGCTTGAGTGCTGCCTTTTCTATTGGAACTGTCTCAAGCAAGTGCATCTATACTGGGGTATTTTCCCAGGTCTCAGTTAATTGTGTTGTCCTAAAAACAAATCACTCAAGGCCTTGGAGTTCTTATTTACAAACCACCGGGGTTGCTTCTGTCATTGTTGCCTGACACACACAGGCAGCTCCAAAGAGAAACCTCTATCAGCTTAGCTTAGACTGCAAGACAAAGGAAGTATGGTGTTAAATCAGTCAGAGAAGAGAATCCTGGGAGCTGTTATCAACCGCGAGACTTCAGCATGCCATGCTATGTGTTAAATGTCCTTATGGAAGGAAATTATATGAATCACCATCAATTTTCTTTGGGCTAAACCCTTCTAGTTGAATAATTAATTCTTACATTTTTTTCAATTTAAACTTTTTAAGAAAAAGGAATGAAGTTGGTAACACGAGCTTTTACTGTATGGTAGGAATTAGGAAGAAAGGGGTGGCGTGAAAATTTGGAGATCCAAATTAAAATATAAACAGACTGCTCAGTGACCTTCTCTTCGAAGACTCACATGAAAGAATACGATGGTACATAGGCTAAATTTTCATTACAACTGCAGATTCAGGATGCTGCTAGTAATGCCACATGACACTCAATGATATTGGATTATAACATTTTACACAAACCATTTCACCTCGGACTTCCTCATTGAAAAATATACTTGGGTTTTATTATCTAATGGAAGAGTATGAGCTCGTACTGAGGTAGAGGTAACGGTTCCCAAGCCATAGATTGAGGAAGTAGCTACATAAGGTAGCTTATTAAAGAAACAAAAGCAGAAGTCCTTTGCTCTAATCTCAAGCTTGAGAAATGCTAGGTTTGAAGAAGTTAAATATGATTCTTTATAGCAGGTTTTTTCTGAACCTGTAATTAGCTACTAATGCATTGTGATTCTGTAAAAGGGGAATAATTAATTTTGATGCCCGAGTGAGTTTGACCATGGAACACGCTGTTCATAGTATTATTTAAGGGTAGCATTTTCTGAGAAATAGTGGGATCAGATATCATTGTATATATGGGCATGGAAATAAAAAAGCCAAGCAGTCGAGAGCTAAGTAAAGCTGACATACCACCAGCCTTCACCATGGTGTGATCTGAGGCTCGTTCTGGGGGAACCGAGCTAAGGGTTTCTTCTGAGGAAGGAAAACAAGAGCATCTAAAGCTCCTAGATCCCACTTAACTAAAACCCTTGGGGGATGCTAATGAGCACCAGTGGAAAAGTCTCACATGTCTTCATTTCCATCCTCAGCTCAGCACCGCTCCAGTTCCATTCTCCTTAAACATCTATTAACATGATTGCTTCATAATTACCAAGGCTAACCACCAAGCACTTTGCCAGGAAGCATGACACTGTTATCTTTAAATGCTCTTCTGGCTTGTACAAAATGGTCAGTATTAGTGATTTTTTAAAATCTTTTTCTATGCTCTTAACTGAACAAACATCTCTAAAAATACTATGTAGATGAGTACAAGATAAGAAGAAAATAGCACATGAAAGGCACAAATCAAAGCAAATGAACAATAAATCCACTCCAAGCATAGGACAATATATTGTCTTTAGACGTAGAATCTACAGTAGTTACCCAGACCAAAAACTCCATATAGTCAGAAGTAGGTGGGACCTATTGACTTCTTTCTGGTCATACTCTGCTACTAGAATTTTAGTTTCAGGTCAGTCATATCCTGAATGTTATGATGGACTCACTGTTGTATCTAGTCAGTAGACATATCTCTGATGAGTCTCAAAGGTCAACTGTCACCATGTGTCTGCCTTACATCCAACCTCAGTGCTGTGCTCCATGGACAGGAATTCAGATACTAGCAGCAGCCAGAGCTTAACTGGCAACAGTCCACAAGTCACAATGCTTTCAGAGAACTTGAGTCCATTTACCAATAGGTTACCAGATATTTTCATATTCAGTATACAAAACCATACAGAAACTCCTGAAATTTTTTTCATGGTTTGGTAGATATAAAACAAAACAAAACAACAATAACAACAACAACAACAAAAAAAAAACAAAAAGAAAAAAAGGAAAAAAAATTCAGGGCTTAGAGAGATTATATTTGCCTAAGGTCAGACCAATGTCTAATAAACAACTGGGTAAAATCTGGCTCTGTTCTCAATGAGTCCAGTCTGTCTTACATGACCTATGTTTGCTATAATCATATACTAATTGCTTCTTATAGATCGAAAATGAGCCTTTTATAGTGTTTCAGTATCCAGTAAAACATCTCAACATTTATCATCACACTAACTTAGAAACCCTGGTAACATTTAGATCTTTCAGCCATTTGCCCAAATCAATGGGGGGGGGGGGGAGGTGTCTTTATTCTCTGCTATCATAAAGAACTTTTGTTAACTCAGAATTTGGTGAGGAAAGAAACAAAACCAAAAAAATCCAACAGATCACTAGGTTAACTGCATCACTACGTTAACCGCTTAGTTTCATGATCACTCTCTGGGCACACATATTCCAGGTCTCTTTTTAAAAATAGATTCCCGAGCTATGACCTGTTCAAATCTGACACATGGTCTGGAGAGATGGGGGGGGGGGGAGCGCTGATTTCATGTCTTCAGGACCTGTCTGCCAAAACCCCAAACTAAACTAGAACCCCAGAGTTTGTGCAGTCATCGTTCATGCATTCTCATTTTAGAACATAAACAAAACACATCTTTAGGATTTGAAGTTGGATCTACCCACTCTCCTCAAGCAGGCCTCCCTCTATTCTGTTCTGTCATTCTTAGAGAGAGGGAAAGAAAGGGGGGGGGCAAAGGCCAATCTCTTTCAACTGCTTCTAAAATTCCCCGGTTCTCCATCAACTGTGTCTCTCTGGCCTTCATGGTGAATGAATGATTTAAAATTGAAACCCCAGTTTCAATTCATCATCATCTTTTATTTCCTTTGACTACTCAGCCAGTGTCCACCTTGCTTTGATTTTTAGTGTGATATAAAGAGTCAGAAAACAACTCTCCCCCCCCCCAAAAAAAAAAAACCCCCAAACCCCCCAAACCAAGCAAATCAACCATGGTCACGCAGGTAGACAATGACAGTCCAGACCTTGGCTTGTTTTCATTGCGGGTATCTTAATTCCTAGCTACTAACAGGTGGCAGGAAAGAATCTTTTCCAGGAAATGTCATAATGCAGCAAAGCGGCTTTCCTTCTTGCAGAGCCTGCTACTGTATATTCAACATGAAAATAATTCCCTGATGCTGTTCCTCACACACATGCCCTCACCTGTTTCAAACTCTTGTATCAAAGGAATTATGTAACCGACTGGCTTGATCCTCATTCTGATAAGAAAATAGGTCAGGGCTTTATGTTGGGCATTTCTGTCCCTTCATCCTCTCCACGCTCAACATTTATACAAGTGTTCTGGTGCACACTGTGGGTTGAGAGTGGCTCCTGTAGCCTGGGAGCTGAACAGACATTTATTCAACATATAATTGACTTGACTTTTGGGTTATGAGTCCACCGTTTCTTGGCACTGCCAGGATTAGAGGGCTCTCAGTGTGGTTCTGTCTTTAAAGGTCCTTTGGATAAGGTGAAATCTATAGGGAGAGGCACTATGTGAATGTTCCCCACTACAACTCTAGCAGATCAAGGAGGAGGAAATAAAAGCAGCCATTCCTGCTTCCCATGTACACACATGCAGCCCTGTCTTCCACTCCCGCCACCATGCTCGGGGTTCTCATCAGGAGAGGTCGCTTGTCAGAAAACATTAGCTCCATTCATTGTTAATTCCAGCACCATAGCGACATTCACAAGGACAGACAGCAATCTGAGCAGAGAGCCTCTCAAGCCATTAAGTGCATGGAGCCAACAGGGGACCCAGCTGCATTGTAGACTTAGAGAACAGAGCCTGAACTTCTACATCTCTAATCAACTTCAGCGCATCACTATAGCTGCTGGCTGGATGCCCACACTTCTGTAACCAAGGCCTAAGACATCTGTCCATTGGAAGAAAGTTCAACAGGGCACAGAACTCATAAGTGCTGCGTTAGCAGGCTTCCGCTGCACATAGGAGCTAAGTTCCATCACTAGCACAGCCTAGCCTTGGGCCCTGCAACGTCTTCCCATTCAGCTGGATGGTGAACCCTAGTTGTTTCACTAGTCTTATCTGGTAACTGTGGCATGGAGAACCTGCCCTATGTCTAAGGTTCTAATTCATCAGGTCTAAAGCGGGCCCTACCAATAAACAAGACTCCAATGAAGAAATAGACATGTCCAACTTTTTGACATTGTAACAAAGTTCTGATTTAAGAACAGCACAAATGGGCTAAAGTGATTTAGGGGTTAAGAGTATTGGTGTCCAGGGTTCAATTCCCAGCACTGTCATGGGGGCTAACAAGCATCTATTAACTCCAGTTCCTGGGAATTTGATACCCTCCTCTTCTGACTTCTATGCATGTGGTACACAGATATACATGCAAGCGAAACACCTATATACATACAAGATGAAGCTAAATAATTCTTAAAAAGCACATACATTTTAAAAATTACAAAAAGCTTGAAAGTTTTATTGGGCTGTATAAGTGCTGTCCTTGGCTGCACGCTGCCCAAGGGCCACATGTACGTGGGTGACTAAATCATTTTCCGATCCAGAGACGAAAATACGTGCACACTCTTGTATAGACTGCAAAGGGCTTTCCCCCATGGCTGTTTATGTCCTTACAGAAAGAAAGGGGGAGGGAAGGAAGGCCCCTAGGCTTGAGAAGCTGACAGGGTGGGTGGAGAACAGGTGGTGCGCCCCACCTGGAACGCTGAGGGGTAATTCTAGTGTCTTATGCCCCTTGTCTAGAGCAGTTTACTAAACGTGAAGTATATGCTGGATGAAGCTCAGCTGAAAGGTGCTTGCCTGGGTCTGATCCTCAGCAAAGCATAAGATCGAGTTTGGCAGAGTGCGTACAATCCCAGCATTAATGAGGCCGGAGGGAGCAGGAGGTTAGGCATTTGAAGTCATCTTGAGCTGCACAGGGAGTCCAAGGCCAGTTTGAGCTACATGGAACCCCCAAAAGAAAAAAGGGCAAGTATGCCTTACATATTTGATAGAAAACGATTTTAATGCAGGTATTACCTCAGATACATTCAGCAATCAAAATTATTTTCTCTTCTGAATGAACAAATGAAACTAGAGTTGTTTTTAATATTTACAAATAAAAAAATATACAAAATAAGGAAACCAGCTAAAAAAAACACAAGGACTGAAATTAGCTGGTGTCATTAAAGCTATACAGTAACCAAGTGTGAAATTCAAAAGGTAACGCCACTTAGACTTTATAAATGGGATGTCCCAGGCTGTGCTGCAGATAGGCTACTTGGTCTCCGTGGGGACAGATGCTGCATCTTGTGGGGTGGCAGCTTCTGCTGCTGCAGAGACAGGCTCAGCTGCAGTAGCAATGTCACACGGGGCAGAGGTGTCTTCTGTCTGATTGGAGGCAGCCTCAGTCTGACTGGAGCAGTCAGGCTGAGAAGCTGGGGTCTCTTGACTCAGGCTGGCATCCGTTGGACTGGGTGTGAGGTTACCTTGAGCAGACACAGTTTCTTCTTCTGCTTCCATTTCTGTTTCTTGGCTCTGACCTTCCTCACCTTCTTCCACCATGGCAGGTGGTAGCTGTAAGAAAGTCTAATAAAAAAATACCAGATGAATGTGAGTCAAGAACACTGGCTTCCGAAGCTGATCAAGCTCTCATATTACACCACGCTGTGAACACACTGCTTGTGCTACAGTTTTCCAAACACTGCTAGCCATTTGATAGGACCAATTTGGCACCTTTGAAACAATGACCTTGGTTCTGCTTATGCCAAAGAATATGCCTACAAGTCACAAATCAATAAAAACCCACATGAAAAGTTATGAGTTTTAAAGGAATTTTTGGTAGCACTTCCAAGAAAGTGCAGTGGTTGGTTAGGATTAACTGCCACATCAGCGCAAGGTTCACCTTCACTGAGGGAGCTGTGAGGAGAGTCAAATCTTAAGACCAGGACATGGCGGGGAAGGAGAAGGGGAGCTCAGGCCTCCAGTTGTTCTCAGTGCCTTGACAGGCTGGAGCAGAGTCATAGCTTCTTTCCTCCTGGATTTTGTTAGCTAGTTGGAAATTTGAAAATATTTTAAAAGTACCACTCAGAATAGCAATGGGCTCTCAGAGCAGAGCTAAGAGATGGAGACACATCATATTCACAAAGAGACAGACATGAAACTGGAAGGGGCTAATTTTCCCAAATTGACCACAAACAATTTCACTGTTGGAGTTATTCTATCTCAATCACAGTGGGCTTTTATAGGGCTGGAAAGTGGCTGGCTGAGTCTAGGTAGAAAAAGAATGGAAACAAAACATTCATTCTGTCTAATTTTAAGATCTTCTATGCTAACCACTGCAATGCAGGCAGCATGGGGATGATGGAGGGACAAACAGCCACAGCGGACAGTGTGTGTTTGGTTCTTTACTAAGCTTACAACTAGTAGTTTAAAGGAGAGTAAACTAGTCTATTGAGGAAATGGCAGTCAAACTACTGATCCAAATATGGGCAAATAATTATAAGACTGCATGGAACCATGCCAGAAAGGAGCTCAAACCTATTCTACGTGTAACCATCACAACCCAAACTGTAACTGGAGGAGGGGAGTCTTTGTCAAATGGGGCTAAAGTAACTATTTTTAGAACATACAAGACATGAGTTAAAGGAAAGGAATTTCATATATTAGACATCAAAATTCAAAATTCTACTAAAGCTACTTTAACAAAAAACAACTTACAATTAAGGAAGGAAAATTGGTAAAACACATGTTTGATAAGGAACTTGTAGCTGGAATACAGAAAATCTCTCAGAGCTCATTACAATAAGAAACGTGAACAGACTCATCCTCAAAGAGTATATAAAGGGGCAGACAGAGCAAACATAATGCTCAAATGAGGAAAAACAAACTCAAAATACAAACTGAGTCAACAATGACAAAGCCCACTCAGCTCACTGAGCTTCCTCTCCCGTTCCTGCTCACAAACAGGCTTCCTGTGGCACGTGTGGGGAGGATGCAGGGCGAGAGCACTTGCACACTCCTGGAGAGAGTACCTTCTATTTGAGAAACTACTCTGAAAACTAGGCTTTAGGAAGTTAAGTGAGCATGCAACAGATCAGCCAGAATCTTTCCTTGGAGGTAAAAGTGCAAAGCCCTTCACAACAATTACTTTGTAACACCCCACAATGGAAGCAAACACAATCTACCAACTACCTGGAGAAGAGCATGCAACAATATGAATGACTTAAAAAAAAGGCTGAGTAACAGCTGGCTGAAAAAGTAAGAGTGCACACTGGATGTTGGCATTAGTGAAGTATCTAGAAACCAGAGACTAGTCCACAATGGCAGAAACCACACCCCGGTGGGCTAAGAGAAGGGCAGGAAACACAAAGTGACACCAGAAAACTAGGGATAATGGCTATGATCAGGATCTAGATTAAGGTGATAGTTTTAGGAGTACATACATATGCGATAAATACAGAATGTATCAAATTGTACATTTTGAGCATGTGTACTGGATGCCAATTTATATAAAGGCATTAAGATATGAATGCTACATAAATAATAATATCCAACTATTGATTCTCCATAACATATTAGTAGTGCTATTCATTCTACAGAGTTTCTTTTTACAGCTGGAGAGGTGAGAGTCAACCCTGAGCAAACTCACCTGATGATAATGATGGGTAGTCTGTATCAAATGCATGTACATGTTGTACACAAAGTTCGCCATCTGGGGCATGTTCTTTATTACCTGCACTTCATGAGGTGGTCTCTCTCCATTCTAGAAGACAGCAAAGAGAGAGAGAAGTGTCTAGTGAATAAAACCCACCACAGCTACCATTTCAGCATAAGCCCATTTCTGAATCTCTAACAACTGCTAGAGTATGGAGGTCATGAAATCCAACGCCAGAGTCCAGAAACCTCATACAATTCAGAGAAATGAAAGACAACACATTGCATAGTCATCAGGTTTTAATTCATCTTTGGGCTGGTAAGTAAACTAAGAATTTTAGTATGTGAATTAATATTAAACCTCATGAATAGAGGAACTAAATTAGCATGGTCTAAAGGCAACAATTCCTACCAGTGTCTAGAATCCAGAGAGGATCTACAATGTTTTAGAGTGAAAATACAAGAACCATTTCTCCTATTTATATTTTCTGAAGCATGAGATGTTAACATTTATTATTAACATGTAGCTATCAGCCATGGATGTAATATTCAAATCCCTGTTTTTAAGCTCTGCGGCATCTGTCTGGTTCTGCTGAGCCATCGTCGCAGCACAGACCCCTCACCTGCAGCACCATGAGAGCCGGATTCTGTAGGTCTACGGTGGGATTGCTGAGAAAGATCTCTGCAGCAGTAAAACAGCAAAGCAACTGGAGGGGACAGACCTGTCCTTCTCTTCCGGTCACCCTGATGACTGATAACTTTCCTATCTGTAATCACTGATCATACAGAAAACCTTTACTGTAGGGATAGATGTGGAAGTCTATCAATATAAAGACAAGTTTTCCAGCAGAAAAGGATCCCACCTTATAGTAGCTGGCATGTAATGATAGCCGACATGTAATGCTAAGTCTATAAAAGAGCCGATGGAGAGCTGCAGGGGAGGCATCCGAGCAGCATCAGGGCTTTGCGATGCTGTTCCACAACCTTCCCACCCTTCCCTCCTGTATTCTCTCTCAGTGGCATTTCTTAAAAATAAAACAAACACACAAGCAAACAGAAATGTCTTTAAAGAGAAATAGTTAACATCACCACCACAGAACAAATACATCAAACTTATTTTGTTCTCTTTAGAGGAGTGAAAAAGTTTTACTGAGTATATTTATAAAACAGTTTGTTTGTTTGTTGGAATTTCCTAGATCTCTGGGACATTTCATTAAGTGAAAAAAGCGAAACAGTGAAGTCTGCAGCTGGAAGAAAACAGACACACTCAGAACAGAATCCAGTGTCTGCACCTTCGGAAAGAGAAGTGTTAGAGAAGGAAGAACCTACAAAGGAGGTGAGAAAGGAGAGAAGGGGGAGGGCATGCAGCCCAGAGGTTGTGTGTCTTTCCTGCCCCACCTCCCCAGAATGCAAGAACTGAGCCAGATTCCTCAGCTAGGTTACAGGCTGATGGATGACAGGAGTGCTGTGGGCTGATTAGAACATGGACCCTTGCTCCACTGCCTGCTTTCACCTACCTGGTGTATGGCAAACTCTACCTTTTCTTACCCTCAGAAAGCCTCATGAGCAGATCTGCTGCTGAGATCAACTGAGATAATTAATGTGTGCAGCTGATTGCAGATATATTACTTTTATATAATTTGGTTCTTTGGTGTAAAGAGAATTTCATATCAGTGACTGGGTGTTCTCCCTAAAGTGGTCAACTGTAAGAGAACCCACTGTCCCTCTGGGGCATATTGCTCTACATAGTGACAAAGGCCTACCTTTCTGGAGGTTGGGAAGGGTTCTGTTGGAATGATATGCAAATGCAGTGGGCGGGCAGTGAGCTGGCTGAAAGCAGGAGTCAGTTCAAAGCAATTCTGGAAGAGGGATACTCTGGCGAAGATATAAAGGCCAAGCCTGGCTCTTGACATGGCTACCACCAAGCGACGCACATCCCTTTAGGAAACAAAATAATTAGTTTAAAATTAATAATGTACATATGCAGCCCCTTTCCTTGTTTTACATAATCTAGTGAATAGTCTCATTAAACTACTGTAATAAAATCATTGAGAACTTAACAATAAAGCAAATCAATATACTGATCAGTAAACCAAGTGAGTGCTTCTTTGCTAACACCTTGTTACCTATTGGGCATGTGTGCCCACGTAGGAGACAAAATAACCAAGGCACTGGTTTAAAAGATCAAAGGAGCCTAGCAGAATCATATGGCTCGCGTACACAACTGATTACTGCATAGTTCTCTTCACTATAACGATCAACTTCTTTCACTTTTCTGCCAACAAATTCCCAGGTTCTATCAAGGGAAAATTTTCCTTCCTAGAAAATTTACCAGTTTTATATACGAGTAGAAATTTCTTTTGCTTCTTTTCAAATTCCTAATGTAGAGTTATGCAGATCCCAACTGGCAGTGTGTTAGCTTCTAGATATATATATATATATATATGTGTGTGTGTGTGTGTGTGATATATATATATATATATATATATATATATATATATATATAAAATGTTTCTAGCTGGTAAGTGCTAGAATTCCTTAGCATTAGTTCTTTCACAGAAATAGAACAGAACATGTAAACAGTGCTGTCTAGGAAATAACGGAGCAGTGGAAGAAGGAAGTGCCTTAAGCTGTTCTTGACAAATCACTTTCCCACTGTGTGGTTTCATCATATCCAGGAGGCTCCAGCTCCAGCTATATCTCAAGCAAAGAGCACTGTCCAGGTCCTTGTGAGCGGACATTTGCCATAGTCTCTGGAACTGTAGTGGCTAAAAGGTCTTTACAAGTGTGGTCCCCATAGCCCAGGAGAAGAATGGAACTGTCCTTTTGGGTATATTCAGGTAGAGGCATCTTCCCAAGTTATTTGAATGTGTCTCACACTGGGCTCCAAACTCCTCACGGGTGGAGACTGACTGTGTAAGCTAAATTGATTCCTGCATATCCAAAAGCTCACACATTGACAAATAATAGAAGGATAAGGGTGTGTGTGATTAGGAAAGCTGGAGATGCGTGGCAGTACTGAAATCACCCTTTGAGACACCCCCCAGTCATAAACATTTTTAGTTTACAGAAACTTAGGCAGAGATCACTACAGAATTCAAGTTACTGAATTTAAAAAAAAAAAAAAAAAAAAGAGTGTATTTTCTTTGTTCGTGCATGGGTGTTTTGTCTGAACGTATCTAAATGTAGGTCTGGTACCTGCAGAGGAAGAAGAGAACATAACATTCAAGCATGCACACTTGGAGCTGAGAGGTCTAAGATCAGCAATGATGGCCATTCAGACAATAGTTACGTCGGTTAGGGAAAGACCTAACAGTATGTTTGAGATGTTAATAAGGAAGAATAAGCTAACTTACTGCTATCATTTTATAACAATTTCTTAAAACACTGTTGTCTTTGGTTCCTCTTACATAAAGACTATCAGTCTAATAGAATCTGACCTAAGCTCCAAAGAGATCTAGACTTAATGACAATTTATGAGCACCTGCAGAACCTTCTCTTTATACCCATCGAATAAATTAAGACAATGAACTCTGGCTTGCCTGAGTTTTGCTAGTAAGTCACATGAGATGAAGATTTATATAAAACCAAACGGCTGCTTTGTAATAAGAAGATATTACTCCCATAAATCTCTAGTACATAAATACATCACAAAAATGATAAAAATAGGTTATTGTTTGTTCGGACCATTCTTAATCCTGGGAGAACAAAGGGCTCCTTTATCCTCTCATGAAGCTGAAAGATAGTGGGGAGAGGAAAGCCAGAAGCCTTACTCGCTGAAACATGTCCCTTAAGAGGCCCTTTCCCCTCTAGCTCCTGTGATTCGGACACTGTTTCTAACAGATCCAAGACGAGCAAGATCCTATGGCAGAAAATTCTCTCTGCATGTCAATGAATGTGAAAAAAGCTACACTTATTACATTATGAGTCAAACTTCCAGTAGTAAGAGCAGGGATAAACCACATAAGGGATCTGGTGTTATTCCTACAAAAAGTACTACAAGCTGCCATAATGATTAACTAAAGCAATTAATCAAACAAGTCTAGAGCTACTTTGTCACTGAAGCTCAAAACAGATGCAGACAGTAACCTTTAGTAAGAGTATAAAGTTTGTATCCCACGTACCTCAAATGACCCACAGCCCTGGTCCTCACTAGAGAAAGGAGGATGTAATCATTCTGTTGACCTTGGAATCTATCAACTGTAGTCACCTAGGAAAAGGAGGCGGGAATGTGGTTTATTTTCAAATGCACAGTAAGGAATTATCCTAACAAAGTACTAGAGGCAAGCATCTTTGCTTTAAAAGATCTCAGAAGAAACCCAATCATATCAACTCTAACAAGTCAGTGAGTGCCACTAAAGCAAGGTAAGCATCCTGGACCATGTCCTCCTGCAACTCCAACTCATGTTACAGACTCAGAAGGCAGGCTATGTTCAGCTTAAGTTCCAAATACTCAAAAATATAGCGGAGTATACTCACTTATTAATCAATGTGTGTCTCTAGCATTTGTCCATAGCATTCTTGTCAAAGTGAAAAAAAAACAAAACAAAACAAAAAAACTTCATAGCACTTTTTACTATGAAGGGAGGTTCATTAAGATTCTAGTCACTGGGCTGGTGAGATGGCTCAGTGGGTAAGAGCACCCGACTGCTCTTCCGAAGGTCCAGAGTTCAAATCCCAGCAACCACATGGTGGCTCATAACCATCCATAACAAGATCTGACACCCTCTTCTGGAGTGTCTGACGACAGCTACAGTGTACTTACATATAATAAATAAATAAATCTTTTTAAAAAAAAAAAAAAAAAAAAGATTCTAGTCACTAATTTTAACATTTAGGTCTTCATCCCTGCTCTATGACTTCAACAAAGCTTACTGCTTCCATAACATGTCACCATTTATGGTCTCTCTGATTTAAGGAAGTCTTTAAAACATTTCTTTGGAAGTGGGCTTCACAAAGGTATAATTTATGTACAATGAGTTCTGACAACATATACTCCCATATACTCCCACACAACCACTACCTCCACAATGCCCACCACCTCATGCCCTGTTGTACACAAGCAGGCAACCACCAGCTCCAGGCAGTGCACCATCTACTTTCCTTATTTCTCGCAGGCTCTGCACACACACACAGGTAGAACCATACATAAAATCTTAAATGCAGTTTCTGTCAACAGCATGAGGCTTCTGTGGCTTTTCCATGCTGTAGAGATGCTCGCTCTGTCCTGCTGCTGAGCAGCGAGGCTCCCATCAATGAATGTACCTGTCAATGGACACTAGATGTCCGTTTACTCTAGGGGTATTTAAAATAAAGCTGCATTGAATACTGGCTGCAATATTGCTTGTGGACATGTTTTCATTGCAGAAAGCAGAACTGTGCGGCTTTGTTCCGTGTTTGCATGACGTCATGAACTGTTAAACTACTTTCCAGAGTTTCTGGTTCAGTTTACATACTCCCCAGTGACATCCCAGCCCCCAAGTCCCAGCCGCTCCACTGCCTGACACTTTTACAATTTTCCCCATTCTCCTGATTGACTCCACCTTCCCTGAGTTGGGGTTACGGGCATGCACCACAGCGCTGAGTTTCAGTGGTGCTGAGGATGACACCCAGGGCTTTATGAATACTAAACAAGCTCTAGACTGAACTGGATCCCTCCCTTACTCTGTTTCATTTACAGCTTCCTGACAGCTAATGACGGGGAAGACAAAATTACAGGAAAGGGATACTTTATTGACTACTTGTAGGTCTTGTATGTAAGATGTTTAATTCACTTGCTCATTTTTATATTAGTCTGTCTTACTTAACATAGCCTTCTACAATTATAAAAACTGACATTCTGAAATAAGTCTTTGGTTCTCATGTATAGTTACTGCCATCCTGACCTTCTAGAAAGTTTGTCTGTGAGACAAAGTGGAGCAATATAAACAACGTATGGTAAATGCAAACTTTTCCTTACAAAAAGATGAATATGAAAACATATACATTTATAAACCTACCTTGTTTGGCCTTCCAATCAGTGGATTATTCCCACAGCGCCTATTGATGATGTCCCGAATCAGGTGCTTCTGTCCATTGTAGGTTGTTAGAATACTGATCTTGTCTGCAGGGTAACCAAGCAAGCACATGTACATGAAGAGTGCCACTACATACTCTGCCTCTCCAAGGTTCTGTAATGCAAGCACAGCCACAGAATATATTCACTCCCCTTTGGTTCTATTTCGTAAAGTGGCTTACCTTTCCATCAAATTCTTATTTTGAGTATACCTTAAGTGAAAAGTTAATAGGTGGATATTTCTGATAAGTTGAAGGATAGTCTTATTCTAGGTTAATATTGATAAAACCTTGATGTCTGTAATATAGGACATAGAGTTATCAACTAAGAGGCCACAATAATCATGATAGTCTGGATAATGTACTATAACTGCAGCTGTTCCAACAAATATAATATGAAAGTGTAAACCATCAAAGAAGCCTGTCCAATATCCAGTCAAACTGGCTGGAGATGTAGCAGAGCTACAGCACTGTGTTACAACTGACCGCACTGTGCCTCCCAGGCTTCCTGATGTGCCTGTGACTTTGTCTTCTGTCTTCCTGTTGCCACCTGAACTGGACTCACCTAGGTGAGAAGATGTGCTCTCAAACTGGTAATCTGGCCTACTGCCAAATGAGAGTTTCTGGTTAAAGATGGGTGACATAAAGCACAAAAGCAAGGGCTTTGCTGAACTTCAAAGTAAGAAATCTGATGCCGAGCTAGTTAATCCAGCTCCGCAGAGACTGAGTTCAGGCATTAGATGGGAAAGTAAAGCAAGAACCTAGCACATGATGGAAAGCAAAATACAAAGATAAAAAGCTAGGCAAAGGCAAGAGGAAAATTACTGGACGAACTTCAGAGACACCATTTATATCTAGGTTCCTGGTGACAGACAGTCTCAATTATCTCTTTCATTTAAATTCTCTAGTCCTTTGGAAGACAGGAGACAAAAGAAGCCACATGACTGTGTAAATCTCCATTTTCTATATTGGTAGCAAAACACATTTATCCAAGGATCAGCTCTAATATAGATAAAAGAACAAACCAGGGACCATGAAAATGACCTTATATAATAACTGCTAAGGCTGAATAAAATCCAGTTTTGAGGATTCAGGTATTTTGGGCAAGATTAATGTACTGAGTTCTCAGCAAATAGAAATCAGTCTTTTACTTACGTGAGCAATGAAGACTGCTTAATTTGGCGCTCTGCCTGAGTCTGATGTGAAGTTTATCAGGAAAACGCATATTTTGATAAATACTTTAGAAGCTGGGCCACGTCAGTCATGGTTGCTTCAACTTAGGGACTTTCATTAACTTCTCATCTATTCTCCTCTCAGACACTAATTTTTAAACATGTATTACTTAAACATACAGTGATCATATTGATGGATAATGTTTTTAATACTTCAGAAATACATGTAACGAAAACAATCATCATTTGAGAATGACCTTATTTCTTGATATACTGAAACTTTACCCAGAGACAGAATTAAGAAGTAAGGAAAGAGATGAGTAACTTGGATGTTTCAGGTCAACACTGTCATGTGGATCAGGCAAGTACTCAGAAACACTAAGTAATGAAGCCAGCAGGAGACACCAACCAACTCCCAAACTATGCTCAAAGGCAGGTATCAGGAAACCTGAGTCTACTTTGAGTAAGACTCTAAATGACTTATCAGTTAAAGGTCATATTTGTTTGTAGGCTGCAAGTATATGAGAGAGTAACTTAAATATTTCAGATATATCAGAAAAAATTTAATCTGATAGCTATTTAAATTATTTATTTCCAAAATAATGTGTAGTGAAAATATTTCAGTATAATGTATAAACTCAATCAACTTCTTGTTTGATACTAGGAGTGAGAAGAGTGTTTTGAGTACATATGACAATTAATGAGCAAATTATTTTCCTACTGGATCTGCAGGAGTCCAGGAGTCTATACTCCCCACGTCTGCTCCACCATCAAGTACTGTCTGATTTAGTGATTTATTACTACTAGGCATTTACTCATTTTTCTCTAGGTGAAGTATTTTCCTTTATTGTGTTTTTCTGCTGGGTTAATAGTTTAAATTTACTTGTAGAGCCTAGAAGGAGGCACCAAATCCTCAGGAATTAGTATTATGCTGCACTGTTTAGCTGTCCTATAGGTGCCCTGTTCCTGTGTAAGATCAGCAAGTGCTAACTGCTGAGCCATCTCTCTGGAGTACTTTTTTTTTTTAAAGCAACTGAGTTTTCTATATAGATTTTAGTAAGAATTTTCAGTATATTGTTTTTTTTTATTTACTTTTTTTTCTCAAATTGATTACGTTTTTTTAATTATTTCTGATTCAACAAGGAAGCCCTTCTTACATTATTACAAACTTGACAATATTCGCTTTTCCTACTTTCTACCGAGTTTACTTATTCTCTGTGTCTCTTTGATTCACCTGGAAATGATGGCTTTTGAGTCATAAGGGAAGGCTGCAATCTTTCTTTTTCTTAGTAGCTGGTCACATGGCTAGCACTGCTGAATTTCATAGTACTTCAGTCAGGCATATACAAGATAAACTCCAAAGCCGCATGCTCTGCTTTACCTGGTAGAAGTAAGGGTTAGGCTCCGACTCTCCCACGCCCTGAAAGTCTTCCACATTGATGAGCTGGAAGTCATACAGCAGGCCTGCGTTGGCTGTGCTGAACTCCGGCAGGAGCTGCACATGGGGCAAGTTCCCTAGGTTTTTGTACCGCCAGTTGTAGAGGTTGCACAAGCTGCCCCAAGACAAAGACCCCAAACACAAAGATTAACAAGGTGGGACCCTTCAGTATACACAAGGACATTCTAAGGAACCACACTGTTTTAATTTTAGTGGCCAAACTTAGTCACCAAAAAAGATGACTAATACTTTGGAAACTTTAGGCTCCTTGCTCCAAGTAATCAAAAGACAGGGGATTGAAGATGTTCCAAAGCTGACAACTCTCCTGTGCTCCTGTGTAAACTACTGCTATGCCATAAACTACAGAGCCAGGAAGGCCTGTAAGCGGGGACACAGGAGGAACTGTGAAGTGACTGGCTTTCCTTATAATATTAAGAACCAGTGTTTTCACCGTGTTCACTTTTGCTTTAGGTTTTATCATTACATTAAGGTTTATCATTACATTAATTATTATATTACATTAATATCAATTTAATGAAGAAAACAATTTATTTGGTCAATATACAGATTTGTAGAGGACAGTTCCTAGATTTGTAGAGGAGGCTAAAGCTTTAACTTGGAGTGACTCCTCACCTTGCCCTGGCTCTCCCTTGAGCATCAAGGTCCACAGTAGGAACACCAACCCGGACAAAGCGAGTGAAAAGAGACTGCTCCATATTGGAATACTTCTGAAAGGCCATGTTCTTAATGACTGGAGGCAATTGGTGGTGATCACCAATCATAATCCACCGTTTCAATCGGCTGAATCCGTCTTGAGGATTCTAATAGTGAGGAAGCACCAAAGTAGTTCAATTAATACATTACAGATGGTTTCGAGCTCACCACACACAAGAACTGTTCATCAGACGACTTACAGATTCCCAACCTTCAGCAGCTCTATAAAGAAGCTTAGTGATTTACACAATGGGCTGGTGCTGAAGCAAGGGTGCCAGTGCTCCCGACAGAGTTATAAGCAGGACTGGTTGAAGCCCTTTAACAGGACAATCAGAAGACACCTTGAAGGTTACGGTCAGTGTTAAGCAGAATGTAAGTAAGAAGAAGCAAGGCCAGGGACAGAAGTGGAAAGACGCCAAAGTAAACACTGGTATTATAAGTATGCCAAGAAGTTCTGAGGGGGAGCTCGAGAGTAAAAACCATCAAGAGCTTCATATACTACTAACTTAAGTTCCTTACTCTACATGGCCCCTTGTCCAGGAAATATATCTTACATTAGATATAATAAACATTAACTTTTATAAAAGCAAGTTTGATAACCAAATTTATTTGTACATTAAGTGGTCTCTAGTCTTATATTGGTAATTCCATATTTTGTTTGTAATGCTTCAACAATAAAGAATATTGTATAACAAGAAACATTCTTAAAATAACAATACTTGGTTTTAAAATTTAGTCACACAATTACGAAAAGCAATGTATCCAAGGAACACCAGAAATATCTACAGAAACAACTCTAACAAAAGAAAAGACCAAAGAACTCATCTTCCCTCCAAATTACCTAATAATACAATTTTCCTTTTAAAAACTATGTTGAAGATATAAAGCAGGGATTTTTTTTTTTATTTTTGCTTTTGTTTTTTTTTTGAGACAGGGTCTCACTCTGTAGCTCTGACTGTCCTGGAACTCGCTTTGTAGGCCAGGCTTTGTCTTGAACTCACAGAGTTCCAACTACTCCTGACTTCTGGAATTAAAGCCACTCTGCCTGGCTTAAACCATGAATTTTAAAATAGTGTGCCCAAAGGGACTACAAAGCCATGGAGAGATCAGAGGAAGCGTTTACAGGCTGCAAACAGAACAGCAAATAGTGAATCAGGAGAGCATGGAATCAGGACAGTCAGTACCCTAAGTGTAGCCAGGATGCCCATGGGTTCTTAATGATTTCTCTGACCTTTATTTCTTACCTGCAGAAGTAGAGGGATAAAGGTTTCTATCTCCAGAATCTGAGCAGCCTCTTCCATTAAAATGTTGTCATACTGAAAAAGAAAATCTTGTCAAAGAGTAGCTGAAAAGCCAAGCAATTATCACCATAAGCAAAACAGTGGTCAAAACGCCTTAGTAATTTCGTACTAAGACAGCAATGAACTATGCAAATAAGTTCGCAGCCTGATTGATCTCCAGTTGATGTCCTTAACCTCAGGCTTCCCAAAATCATTGCAAGAGGAGCTCATCGCAATTTCACATTGGTTCTTTCCGATTTAGTTCCCCACATTGTTTACAGGCTAGTCAGATTGACTGTACATGTGGTCATTTTCCTTAGTCTTATTCACCACAATAATCCACTTCCACCTCAAATGTGGATCTCAGACACTGCCGGAGTCTATCATATTACCTTCAAGCTGGCTCTGAGTTTATTCTCTAGGGTCCACTCTCTAGAACCACCATTACTAACAGTTTGGCAATCTCCACCATTCCCTTCCTGCTCTAAGCCACTGACAGTAAAAAGATTATCATGCTGTTTCAACTCTTCGAAATCTTTTATGGAAAAAAAAATCCTTAGACATGACCTACTCAAAGAAGTTGTGGTCTGTCTAAAGTACATCTATTTATAAGATCTAAAAGTTTTAAGTTTGCCGAGGCATTGCAGCACAAAGCTTTAATTCCAGTATTCTGGAGACAGAGACGGCGGATCTCTATGACTTTGAGATTAGCCTGGTGTGTACATAGCAAGCTCCAGGCCAGCCAAGGCTACATAGCAAGACCTTGTCTCAGCAAACAAATCAAAATTAAAAATATTAAAAAAAAACTACCTGCATGGAATAACTTTAGAGCTTATCACTTTAAGTATTGAAAAAGATCAGCAAAATTTTTTAGACCTCATACAAAGCTATATACAAAACAAGCTACATATTCTAGTATTGACTATACTTATATCTTTTGTTATTAAATTCATATAATTTAATATCAAATTTTATATACCCACATA
>NC_034592.1:97652890-97706694 GCF_900095145.1 Mus pahari
TATATATATATATATATATATATATATATATATATATATATATCTTAGTCCCAGGAAGAAAATATTCAGGTGAAAAATTCTCACGAGAATTTGGAAAATGACAAGGTCACACTTAGGTAAGTTTACACTACGCATTGCTATGATACTGTATGTGCCCTGCCCTCCAGCTGAGGAACCTTCCCTCTAGGATAACGAGCGTTCTATCACCTTGCATTTACTTGGTACTATCTTTCAGTGAGTTTATGTGTCTTAAAGTTGTTAGCTACTTTCCTCAACAAATGAACTGCTGCCATTGCATACAAACCTGTACACAATTCCTTCTCCAACAACATCCCAACCAGGTACAGGGTTACACATCTGTACTCTGGTGAGAGTTTTGGTTAGTTACTGGTTAATAGTGACAGACTGAAAATTCAAATTTATTACTTAATTGTTATGTTCAACTTTAACTGAGTCATTAACGTCAATCCTGCTCATATTTATTAGACATTAAGTTATTTTATATCTCACTTGATGGCATAAACAAAATCATTCTACTACAGACAGACAATGGGAATTGGATTCATGTTTACTTTGTGAATAATGTTTATAGATAAATGTCTAGGGTGAATAGGATTGTGAAATACTACTTTCATAGCTTTTATATCTGTTTAAACAAGTGATAATCAGTAAAGATAAAACCTTAACAGTGATGGTCTGCTAAGACAGTCAAGTGATTGATATTGATAGACATAGTAATCAAAAATTAAATTAGATTTAACTTCATTAATCATATAAATGTTACATTACCATCTACTTTTAAAGAGACCATTAAAGCAATTAATTATACATGAGTCCTTTCATAAGAAGTGAACCAATCTAGATCATGACAAAAAGAAAAAAGTCAAGAAACAGAAACCTAATGAGAACTAAGGATTTACATCTTTACCTTGAAACCCAACTTGACCAAGTCATGTCGTTTCAAGGCAGCATGAGTACATGTCATAGCAATGATTTTGGCTTCTTTTACCAAGAGGTATTTAGATCTGTCCAGTCCACTGCGAAGCAGCTCCGAGGCTCTGAACTCCTACGAAATGAGTCCCAGAGACAACTTTAGTATATGATAGTAATGATAGTTTATGTGTATCCAGGCACAATCCGCCAGTCAGACAATTCCTATACACAATATATTACATAATTATTTATTATATAGTTATGCATTATTGATATAATACATAAACATAAGCCAAGCCTAATGAACCATAAGAAAATACTAAGCTAAGGCTAATGATTTACAATTCTTTTTGTTACTGGTACCCTGTGAATTCAGATCAGAGGTGATATTCAAGCTATAATCTGGACTTTTTTGTATATAAACTATTTTCATTATAAAAAAAAGAACACTGAATAAAATACCAACTAGAAATATAGCTGCATTATTCAAAGTCCCTGTAAGAAAAGAAAAACTCTCATATATTCCTATCAAATAGTAAACAACTGGTTGTACAAATGACAAAGCCTAAAAAGCCAGCCAGGGGATGAGCCAATGTAGACACTGGCAACAGCAAGAAAGTCACTGTCATTCCTACTAGGAAGGATCAGAAGGAGCTGGGTTACCCCACCAGGGACTTGGCCAGTCTAATAGGAGCAGGAGGAACAGAGGAGTTAAAACCAAAGCAGAATGAACTTTGCTTTGCCAAACACTGGTTTGTCTCTTCTCAACTCCTACCATATCTCTCAGGATCTGCTTAATTCAGCTAAAAGTCAGCTGACATAGATATAGGGAGGGCCCTTGAATCTGCAAGGACCAGTCTGAAGCTCAGCTGTGGTGGAGGATGGACAGGTACAAACGCTATCAGGTTTCCCCAGACTTGAAAATGACACACACCTACTTCAATTTTTTTTTTTAACATTTTGCTGTGTTTCTCAAATAATTTAAGTATTACTGACTCAAGTTAGACAGTATGTACCTCCTCTCTGTTCTCCCCAAGAAGGCAGCTGCTACTATATATTGAGTAGTATAATTTCGATACTATAATTTTCAGGTATAAAATCATTATTATCCTATATAGTCATCTACCTATCCATAAGTTATCAATATTTACCAACTATGTGCCAGACACTAGGGGATGGGCTGGAAGCATATGTAGGAGATAGAAAAGATACAAAGTCCCTCTTCTCTGTACCTAGAGTGACACTTCCTCATACTCTTACTAAGGAAACAAGCCTGAAGATGGCAGCTTCTAAGCCTGCTGCAATGAATGTTTGTCCTGGGGCTCCCTCCTGGATCTGCAGCAGAGCCTTCTCAATCTCTGTTTATGATGATCCTTACTTCACTTTCATATCAGCATCAAGCATTCTGGTTAATACAGGAACCTTACTTTGTGTCTACTGATCAACTAAGAAACAATTATCTCAAATTCCCATTCAAAGACCTATTGCTGAGTTTCCTGACAGAACTGGTGGTGTACCCGTTGGCAGAGTGCTTACGACTGCGCACAAAGCCTGGGGGTTGAGCCTTACTGCTGTATGAGCTAGGTGTGGTGGTGTACATCTCCATACACCTGCCATTCCATTACTCAAGAGGCAGAGAGCAGAGGCCTAAGGTCATGTTCAGCTACACAGTGAATTTGATATAAAAAGGAAAAACAATCCCTGATAGAAACACTATTTTCTTAAATAGTAGTATCGGATATAACTTATTTTAATTCTTGCTTATTTCTTAACTAAAAACTGTATTTAGCTGTGTGTGACAGTGCATGCCAGTACTTAGAAGGCAGAAGTGGGAAGACTTCTGTGAGTTTAAGCTCACCTGGGTTATGTAGAAAGCTAGGTCTGACACAGTAACACTGTGCAGTCAGTCAGTCAGTCAGTCAGTCAATCAGTCAGTCTGTCTGTCTATCTATCTATCTATCTATCTATCTATCTATCTATCTATCTATCTATCTATCTATTTGCCTCTCTCACACACATACAGTAAATATTTTCAAAACTTTTTCTTAAATTAACAATTTAATTTGCAATACCTTAGTATTTAATTTACTTGATTAAAAAGATAAACTAAAACCTTTTAAAGAAAGATGAAAACAAACTGAAAAACTTTACCTCAAGCTGGGTGAAGATTTTCTTAATATGTCTGAAGCACCCTTCAGCGATTTCCATGTCTTCTTCATAAGATCTGCCTTTAAAGATGGGCTGAGGAGCATTGGCAAAATACTCATGGAAGGGGAAGAACGTGGCGACCTCTGCAGCGCCTGGGCAGGCGCTCCCTGTGTTCTTCACTCTGCTCATGTATTCTTCCCAACGGGACATTACCTGCAGGAAAAACTCAAGCTGTACCTTCCTGGCTGGATTATGCTTTAAATAAAGTAACAGGGAATCTAGAGAAAAATGAACTCAACAGTCTGAATCTAAAGTGGACTACTTTGCAAGACAGTGCATGTCTTGTTTGCTTCACAAAACCTATAAAATCTCATTTTGAATGCACTCAAGTGGTCTGTGCAGCCACTGATGAGATTAAGCCCATTCTCTCAAATTCATTAAAAATTTCAAGTTTAGATCATTTCTAAAATATACAAATGGCATTACTCTAATGAGAACAAGTTACATGAAGCCTACACTATTTGATTCTTCTTAATTCACCAGAAATTACTAATAATGCAAAGGACTTACCATTTATTCATTTATGTGGTTTCCTGTTTCTCAATAGTTTTCATGCTTAGAAAATTAATCTTAACAGAGTCACAGCTGTAAATTAATTCTAAGAGATACTTTATTTATGGGTAGAAAGAACAATATGTTTCCCCTTGTTAGTTGATAAATGACATCATAAAATTCTGTCTTTGTATTTTGCTATGACTAAGTAGGTAGAATATTTACATTCCTATAATGAGATGGGGGGGGATATAAAAATAGTAAGAAAGAAGGAAAATGACTTCAAAGGCAGCAATATTGGCTTTAGCTTGGAGTTTACAAAGAAAACAGACCCATAAAGCAAAACCACAGGGCCTGATGAGATGCCTCAGGGTAAAGGTGCTTGTCACCAAGCCTACTACCCGGGCTTGATTGGGCTTGATCATTGGGAGTCCACAGTGTGAAAAGGGAGAACCAACTCTACAAAGCTGTCTGTACATACAAAGTAAACAGGAAAAGGCTAAAACTGCTGAAGTAATAATAAAAACAAAGGGTATTCATAATAGTTTTGGAAATGCCACATATTTTCAAGTATGAAAACAACAATAGCCTCTCAAGAACGATCTCTAGAATGCGACCCACTCTCCTTCTGAGACAAGTACTCTGAGGTCTCCTTTATAGCCCTCTAGGCATACCTGATATAAGAAGAAATAGCCCGCAGTTTCACAGGTATACGAAGCATCTCCGGGAACCCCCAGACTCTTCTGTAACCGTTTGACTTCTTCTAAAAGTTCTATTCTTCGAGCTAGGACATAATTAACTCTTCCATACCTAGAATTGTCAGACAGGTAAGAAGGCAAGTCTGGAATGAAAAGGCTTTGATAAAATCTATCTGTCAAAGACAGAATTTAAGAGAGCATAGTAGAAACTCTAAACGATCAGAGAGAAAGAAAAAAGCAGGAAGACCAATTTATATTTAATTATGAGTGGTGGATAAATTAAACTCTAAGTAGTATATTTTGAGCCACACCACAAAAAGCTATTTAAAGTATAACTGAAGGCAAAGTGCTTATATGCAAACATGTTAGCAGTCTGAGCAGAAAGAAAAATCAAGCAAGCAAGCTGTCAGGTTTTTGTACATATAAAACTTTCCATAGGTTACAGTATATTCTGGAGCAGACCAATAGGCTAGGAATAGAGTGGACAGACAGGGTACTCTGTGTAGCACTGTCCTGCTGAAACTATCATAAAAGCGGAATGTTTCAAAGTCTGAAAATGCACTCTGTTATCTGCAGTTTCTAGTGTGTGGTCTAGAACTCAAACCCAGCAGGATCACAAGTCCTGCGGGGTGAGAGAGAACAGAAGTTTGCATCTGCAGGTGGGAGCCACCAGCGCCCCACCTCCACTGCTCCATGCTCATCAGCGGCCTTAACAGAGGAAATCCCATGGGAAGAGTTCACAGCTCTAACCAGGTCATCCAGCCCAAGAAGCTACAGCCTCCCTGGCCTACACCGTGCTGTTCTCTCTGTGTAACATGCTAGCTTTTCATATACTTGGTGATTTCTGTAATAAGTGAACTCTGAGTAGGCCAAGCACAGTAATGTAGCATCCTTCCGATGTCTATTTTCATATTAAGTCAAAGGTCATATTTATGAAACAAATGATATGTTAAGTATGTCCACCTATTAATTGTGCTTATTATCTAAATTGCTATATAAATGAAATGATAATTTTGAAGAAACAAACTATTAAAGGTAGGAAAACTTAGATTTGTACAATTTTTGTTCCACTTACAGCAAGTGATATTAAATACAGGGATAGCCACAAAGAGCTGTGCTAAAGCGCCCCATGCCTGCACTTTCAGTTCAACAGACACCACAACTGTCAGAAGGGAAGTTGACTATCCATGCCTCTTCTTTTGGTATTTTCCTAATAAGAGGAAAAAGACTAAAAATTCTTTTGTGCATGTGCCATCATTTACCACCATTGTCGTACCTGCTAAAGTCTTTCTCTGTCTCTAGCTCTTCTTCTCCATGACCCAGACGCAGGAGATGGCGTTCATCAATGTCTAAAGCCATGATTTTCTCAAACAACTGGTTCAGAGCCTGGTCAGTAAGGCAAACGGATGCAGTGAGTTTAAAAGACATATTAAACCCATTGAAATAGAATGAAGACTAGTCCCTAGATAGACAGACTAATGTGCAGGTGTATAATAGTCAGAAGAAAGCAGGTTTAACATTCAGCCATTTAGAAACTTTACCAAGATTATATTTAATATTGAGAGCTTGTATTTGCATTACGTATTCTTGCCCAAGACGATCTGGTAACTATAAGAGCACCACCACCTTAAATCTCTCTGTCTAATTTATAGACTGCAAGGCATTGGCTCCAGGGCTAGTTTCTCCAAGTGGCGAGGGTTCTTAATAGTAAACTGTGCTGAGTTTCACTTCACCCAGCAGTATTCCAAGGGCTGGAGAGAATGGGAAATAAGCCAGCAACTGCAAACGGCAGCAGGACAGCTGAGCACAGAATGCGAGCATAGATTCACAGAGAGGGCCTGAGAGAAACAGAGCAGCCTCTGGGTGGCCTTTCCTTCAGTCTCTGCTCTACACTTTATCTCCATATTTGCTCCTGTGAATATTTTGTTCTCCTTCTTAGAAGGACCGAAGCACTTTGGTCTTCCTTATTCTTGAGCTTCATGTGGCCTGTGAATTGTATCTTGGGTATTCCAAGCTTCTGGGCTAATATCCACTTACCACTGAGTGTAGACCACGTGTGTTCTTTTGCAATTGGGTTACCTCACTCAGGATGATATTTTCTACTTCCATCCATTTGCCTAAGAATTTCATGAATTCATTGTTTGTAATAGCTAAGTAGTACTCCATTGTGTATATGTACCACATGTACTGTATTCATTCCTCTGTTAAAGGACATCTGAGTTCTTTCCAGCTCCTGGCTATTACACATAAGGCTACTATGAATATAGTGGAGCATGTGTCCTTATTACATGTTGGGGGCATCTTCTGGGTATATGCCCAGGAGTGGTATAGGTACCAAACTCAGACAGTATTGTGGATGCCAAGAAGTGCATGCTGAAAGGAGTCTGATATGACTGTCTCCTGAGAGGCCCTGCCAGAGCCTTACAAATACAGAGACAGATGCTCACAGCCATTGGACTGAGCGTGGGATCCCCAATAGAGGAGGAGTTAAAGAAAGGACTGAAGGAGTTGAAGGGGTTTGCAACCCCACAGGAAGAACAACAATATCAACCAACCAGACCCCCCAGAGCTTCCAGGGACTGAGACATCAACAAAGGAGTACACATGGTTCCAGCTGCATATGTAGCAGAGGAGGGCCTTGTCATGCATCAATGGGAGGAGAGGTCCTTGGTCCTATGAAAGCTCAATAGATGCCCCAGTGTAGGGGAACCGAGAGTGGGGAGGTGGGAGTGGATGGTGGGTGGGTAGAGGACCACCTTCATAGAAGCAGGGGGGAGGGAGGATAGGATAGGGGGTTTCCGAGAGGGGAGGAAACCGGGAAAGGGGCTAACATTTGTAATGTAAATAAAGAAAATATCCAATTAAAAAAAAAGAAAAGAAAAAAGAAAAAAGAAAGAGCATCCTGAACTCTCAGGCCCAACGCCCAGTTCTCTCTCTACACTGAGCAGACAGCATTTGTTGCCACAGCCTGCTCTGACAGAAACCATTTGGATCTCACTTCTTTCTACTGCTGAAATGTCCATCTTAAGGCTTCTTTCAAATTCTAACATTGCCGGGCGTGGTGGCGCACGCCTTTAATCTCAGCACTCGGGAGGCAGAGGCAGGCGGATTTCTGAGTTCGAGGCCAGCCTGGTCTACAAAGTGAGTTCCAGGACAGCCAGGGCTATACAGAGAAACCCTGTCTTGAAAAACCAAAAAAAAAAAAAATTCTAATATTTATTCTTCATCTTCTGTGGTTAGGAAAATGTTTTGTAGAAAGGCAAAAATTTTGAAAAAAAGATAAAAGATAAAAGTTTTACAACTTGGGAAGATATACTAAATAAAGACAGCATTTACAATATTTACCCCCTGGTCGGTCAGCATCCTTTCTCAGCACTCTCAGTCCCACCCTGCCCTAAGCTAGCTTACACACCCAGGCTCCATGATGTGCCATGAATCCTCTGCTACCAACCTTCTATCAGCCTTAAGAAATGGAAGGCATTACATTTTTTTTTTTAATTTAAATTTCTCATTATTTAGTTTTTTACACTATTCAATACTCAGGACCCATCAATTGGACTGCATAGTATTATTTACTATCAGTATTAAAAATTAAGGCAGAAAATTTATATGTTGTAAAATCAGAAAAAACAACAATATTTTCTTTTGAGATGGAAAGTTGCTGGAGGCAGACTTAGACAGGACAGTCAAGTGACAACCTGTGAAACAAAGCAGTTAACAAGTCAAAGGAGAACAGGCTACGTGACTGCAACTCCACACTATCACCACACTAACAGACACTGAGGGTCATCTGAATGTCAAAGACGACGCGAGGCCTTCAGCAACAAGGCCTTCTATGGCTATTTCTGTAACAGAGCTTCTCTAGTACTGCTATACAATCCCCTCCTGAGTAGTATGCATTGTAACAGGCCCTATCAGGGCATAAGACAAAACTTAGCCACACCCTGTGAGTTAACGCATGACTTACACTTTGTGCATCTTAAAAGTTAACTGATAGCTTTGATTGTACAATAAACTTTATTAGATAGAAAGAAGAAAAAAAGTTCTAGCACTTTGTTTTACTGCATTTATTCAGGGGAAGAACAAATGAACATTCTTCCTAAATCAATAGGTCAACAAATGTTTGGCATATTGTACAAGCTACCACTATTTATAAATTCCAAAAACACTGTTAAAGCATTCCAGACGAGTAAATTGTAGGATTACTAAAAATAAATAAAACTGCAAATTAAAGAAAGCAAATAACAGAATGACTTACAATATCAAAACTGTAGTGCATGGTAAACCAAGATTTCTAAAGATCATTGGTAGATCCTGAGAATGTTTCCCCGGGTTTAGAGGAAAGCAATTTTACCACGAGTTGGGACGTTCTGAGAGTTACTGGTCACATTTTATGCCAGAGCTAAGAAAGCAAACTCACTCTTCACTGTTTCTGACACCCTTGGAAGGATTAACACAGCACACAATGATCTTTTATGAATAGATTTACATGTAGCCTTACAGGTATTGAAACCCAATCAGGTACTAATATATGTTAGATCTCTGTGTCTGAGAAACACCCAATCTACTCACTAAGGACATTACTGAGAAGGGTTAGTGCGTTTAATCTCAAAGTAAGTTCTGAGTATGGGCATGTGCGGGCACACAGACAGACAGACAGACAGACAGACAGACAGACACAGACAGAGTCAATTACCTGATTGGAGTGAGTTACAATTAAAGTCCTCTGTTCTGGAAAATTGTGGTAAATGTTGGATATGATTTGGACTGCAACATCTGTTTTTCCTGTACCAGGTGGGCCCACAACCTATAAAATGACAAACACATATCAAACACTAAGCTATTATTAAAATAATAGAAATAAAAAACTTAGAAAAAATAAGTGGACTCAGTAACATAACAAACAGGACAGAGAACCCAAGCTCAGAAACTCATACATCTATGGAAGAATACCAAAAAGTCATGTCATTGAACTCCTAGGAGGAAAAAAAAGTGCACAGAAAAAAAGTGATGATTAATGGCTGAAACCAGCAAGTCTCAAAAATCCCCTTCAGAAAAAAAAAACAAAACTCACTTTAAAGAAACAAAACAAAATCATTAAAAAAAAAACAAGCAAAGTTGAAATGATGAAAAAGAAATATCAAATAAATGCATACTCATGCACTCCAGTATCTATCCTTGTACCTATATTCTTCAGTATATGTGTACTTGTAGGCATACTCTTCAGTGTATGTATCCTCACATGTCTACTCTTCGGTATGTGCTATTCTTCTATGTGTGCATACTCGTATGCGTACTCTTCAGTGTGTACATACTCTCCTATGTATACTCTTTAGTGTGTGCATACTCGTATGTATACTCTTCAATGTGTGTGTACTCATGTATACTCCTCAGTATGTGCATACTCATATGTATACTCTGCAGTATGTGCATATACCAGTGTATACATCCTCATATATATATACTCTTTAGTATATACATACTCTTGGACTCTAACAGATTTAGACTAAAGAAAACAACTGAAAGTAAGAGAAACATTTCCAGGAACTTGGAAATTAAACACACTCAAGGCACAACTTTCTCTGTAAAGAGTCAGTTAGTAAACATTATAGACTTTGCTGGCCAAAAATCTGCTGCAAATACTTGTGTGGCTACAGCAAAAGGGGGACAGGTGGCATAAACAATGGCCATAGCTTACTGAGTGTCTGAACACTAAGACGAGCAGCACCATCTCCTTACGCACACAACGCGGCAATCAATCACTTAAAGATTCACAAAGTCAGTTGGTTTTGCTTACCATAGTGAGTCCAGGCTGCATTCCGGCTCGGATGGCCTCTATCTGTGTATGAGTGAACTGGATTGTATTACTGCAATAGACGGTTAAATACAAGATGGTTAGAAATGCAGTGAGATGGCATCCAGTGCAGACTCACATAGCTATGACCAGGTCAAACAGCCACGGGTACTCATTCTCCAGCCCTCTGGTACATCAACCCTGCGGTTCCCATCCATGTCTCAAACAGAGTCTTACGGAGAGAGCAATGTTCCCAATACACTCAGCCTATTTTAGGCCTATGCAGCCAGCAGAAGTTCTAGTCCCAAATGCACTGCCCCTATAGTCCCCCTCACACTCACAAAGGCCATGGTTACTCAGGAGCTCCATGCCTATGTGCCAGTAGCTGTGTAATGTGGACTTTTCAGTGCCAGGAAACATTTCCTTTTGGAATAAAGTAACCTAAAGTTTCCCAGCTATTCAGACAATTGATAAACCAAAGGGAAACGATCCCAAGGCTTTAAAAGACTAAGAGAATTTAAAACCAAGTTTGTAGCTAAGGTAGGCAGTCACATTACCGTTTGGGCTGGTTGTAGGGATAAGGACCTCTATTAGGAATAACATGAGGTTCCACAATTAAGGTCTTTGCTTCTTCTGTGTCATCTTCTTCCCCATCTGCATCTTTTCTTTTCTTCCCCTTTCCACTTCTTACGGGGAATGTTATTCTACAAAAGCAAAACCCCCATATATTTTTAAAATAAGAAATGGACAAGGCCAGATGGGGTACTGGAGTAGGGAAGGGGAGTGGACATGAGGTCCCATCCCTAACCTACAAGCTATCTCCAACTGTCAACCACTTCAAAAGGAAAAATCAGTTTTCTCCAACTGAGTCCCACTGGGTATAGATAATAGAAACCTGACTCAGCCAGCAGTGGATGGCCTCTACAATTAAACAAATTCAATGATAATTCTAGGAATTTCTTTTCTCATAATGCTTTGTTTTTTTTTTTTAAAATTTATTGGTCTTTTGCTTTTATACATGGTTCTGATTTTGTATTTTTATGGGATATGCACGCACATATGTGTATATGTATTTTATGCTTTTTACTTTTTTCTCATTTGTTTTTTCAAGGGAGGGAGGAAAGAAAGGAGAGAGGAAAAGAGGGAGAGAGGAGGCATAGAGTTGGAAAGGTAGGGAAGTTCTGGAGAAGATGAGGGAAGGGAGAATGTGAGCAGAACAAATTGCAAGAAAAAATTTAACTTTCAATAAAAAAAGAAAGAACTACTAACTCAGCTAGAGAAAGTACCCAAGGAGCTGAGGGGGCTGCAACCCTGTAGATGCAACAACAATATGAACTAACCAGTACCCGAGCTCGTGTCTCTAGCTGCATATATAGCAGAAGATGGCCTAATCGGCCATCATTGGGAAGAGAGGCCCCTTGGTCTTGCAAACTTTATATGACCCAGCACAGGGGAAGGCCAGGGCCAAGTACTGGGAGTGGGTGGGTAGGGGAACAGGGGTAGGGGTGGGGTATAGGGAACTTTCGGGATAGCATTTGAAATGTAAATAAAGAAAATATCAAATTAAAAAAAAAAAAAAGAACTACTAACTCATGTATGAAATTGTGCAGAGAACAAACAGATGAATAAGAAAGATTTGTGATTTATCTCTATATAAACTTTGAAATAAAAATACATTTACAATTACTAAAATGGGTGTTAAGTCTTCCCTCTGGGGAAAAACATCATCCAACTAATGGACAAATTAAAGAATCATTAAGTATCTGTCACATGCACTGTAAAGTGCTTCATTCATGTTCATTTATTAAGAAGACTTTAAAGAGACAGGTTTCAAAGAGCACAGCCAGAGAGAAAAGCCTTCCCCCAAAGAAATAAGGAACAGCAGAGGCCACATACAAACAGCCACGCCAGAGAGAGGACAACTGAGAAATGGAGAGACAGACTCTGAAGTCTTGGGTGGCAATTCAGGCAAGAGGTTCTTAGTCTGAGGTAGAAGCTAATGTTTTCAATAAATTTCTTAAAATTAAGCCAAAACAGTTAACTCTCTCTGTGTACTTTTCCCAATCTTCTTTCCCATTCTTAAAGTACAGATAGAGCCAAAAGTTGCCTAGAACTACAGTGGCGAGGAAGTCACCTTATCGTAGGCAGAAGCACTCACTTCTCAAGCTAGGGAGTAAATGGCTCTATCTAGCAAAAGCATCTGAGAGTTCAAGAAATATACCACCATAGAAATCTAAAAAGGTCCAGCGATAGGCCCAAAGTGGGATCCAGCTCAAGGGGTGGTCCCAAGGCCTGTCATTATTACTGAGGCTATGGAGCGCTCACAAAAAGGGACCTAGCATGACTACACTGCGAAAGACCCAACAAGCAGCTGAAAAGAGTCAGATGCAGATATTTGCACCCAACTAATGGACAGAAGCTGTTAACCCCTGTTACTGAATTAGGGAAAAGCTGGAAGAAGCTGAGGAGGAGGGGGACCCTGTAGGAGGATGGGTAGTCTCAATTAACCTGGTCCCCTGAGATCTCTCAAACACTGGACCAAGAACCAGGCAGCATACACCGGTTGATATGAGGCCCCCAACACACATACACCAGAGGACTGCCAGGTCTGTGTTCAATCAGAGATGATGCACCTAACCCTCAAGAGACTGGAGGCCCCAGGGAGTTAAGAGGTCAGCTGGGGTGGGGGGTGGAGGGTGGGGACATTCTTGTGGAGACAGGGGGGTGGGGAGGAGGTGTGGGATGTAGAACAGTTGGAGGGTGGATGGGGGGATAAAATCTGGAGTGTAAAATAAATGATTAAATAAAAAACAAAAACAAACAAACGAAGAAACAAAAGAAATCTAAGGGCCTAGAGAAGCAGAAGTTAGGAGGGACAAAGACTGTTCTTTACAGAGTCTGTGCTACCGAAGAGTTATGAGACTACAGATACAGAAAACCCAGGAGACGAGAGTGCTTCTGTAATAAACAGAATTTAGAGATGAAAGGAGGAAGGCTAGGTGTGGAGATTATGAAAGATATGTTGGGAGCATACTAAGTCTCTGTATGTATATTTAATAGGTCTGTGGAAGGTGCACGCTCTGGCCTCCAGCTAAAGGAGTAGGATCTGAACTCTCCCAAGGGCATCTTGGCATACAGCTTCTGATGCTTACGAACAAACTCCGAAAGCAGCCGATGGCTCCACGCACCTCACTTTATTCCCACTGAAGAGCTAAGGCCACTTGACATTAACGTAACTGTTTTTAATTCATATTGCATATGAACAATTTGAAACATGAAGTTGAAAATGCTCCAGAATCCTAAACATTTGCAATACTCAAACAATTCTCAAAACATTTTGAATTTTGGAACATTTTGGCTTTTGGACTTTCAGATTAGGAATATCCAACTGGTGATATCTTTGCAAATACTTCAAAATCTGAAAAAAGCTCCAAACTTAAAATATTTCTGGTAGCAAACATTTTAAATAAAGGGTATTCAACTTGTATTTAAAACCTGCATGAGGCAGGCAGAGTTGAAAGAAAACTTTTAGGTTCTTAAAATCAAAATGAAGTCCAACCTCACACGCCTCTATGGTGGTAGTTAGGGAACACACTAGACTACGTGTGAGATGTACAGGCATTATTTCCTTAGTCAGCTACTATATTTATATAGTTCTTTCCAAATCACAGACACTTGCTGATCTCTTTTGAGACATGAAACTACTTTTAATGTAGTCTTAAAAATAGCTTCTGCACGAAGAATGAGAACAGATTCAAATATAATAAATAGTCTTATCCCAGTGATTATTACAGCAAAGCTAAGGAATGCCAAAATGAAATCCAGACACAATGCTTAACACTCACTTAGGCACCAGCGCTGATTCTAGTACAGACAGACTAAGCCTGGCTGCCAAGAGCAGATCCATTCTGATTTACCTGAAAGGGGGTATTTGGAGTGCTGGGTCACTCACAGTCACTTTGACATTATGACCAGGAAAGCTGGCCTTTAAATGTTCAATGGAGAGAAAAGTGTCATTGAAATCCAGGGTGGCAATCTGATTGGGCATTTTTGAATAATGGGCACTACTTGGGTCCCCATAGCCCAAAATGATGTCATGCAGCCAGTCCGGTACCACGCAGTCGGTATTCATCAGATTCCGAATAGTCTCCAATACAGCCTGGCAGTGAAGAGACAGAAAAGTATCATGTCAGTAGACATCTCGAACACTGGCACTTCACTGGAATGCAGAGCTGACGGCACCGATCCGGAATGCCCATGTGTTTCAAGGCAAGAAGCTATTTTCTGCTGACAGGTGCTTGGCAAGACTAAACCAACAGCTATATTTTCAGTTGATACCATAGACTGAGTCAAACAAAAGAACTAAGTTAGTAAGCACAGTTTATCCACTAAGAATTCCTTTAGATAGAATGACATAAATAAGCTTGCCACTTGACTCTCTATTGAACAGGATGAAAATAAGATTCATGTCAACCCAATACCAAAAAAAAAAAAAAAATTTACAAAACGGGCCCTGAAAAACAAATGCTTCCTTATAAACTCACGTTTTTCTCTCTCCATAGTGTATAGTTGTGAAATGCAGTACAATTTATAAATTTATAAAAGTCAGCATGGGAAGAAAGAAAGAAAAAAAGCAAACACATTGATAAGAGTGTCAAACAATATAGAGAAGTAAGAACTGGTACTACAATAAAAGGATTCTACAGTAGTTAACACATTTCTGCCAAAAGAATTTAACAGAGCTGAGAACTTTTTTTTTTTTTTAGAATATTCAAAAACCATTCTGATAAAGTAACAAATCCCAACATGTAAATTAGGAGGCAAGGCCTAATCTCAAAGAACACAGTAACCAAATCAATGTTTTTAAAACTCAGGATCCTAGCACAGTTGAAGTAAGGGATAGGTGAGTGATGGACAGACGGATGATGAGGAAGAGGAGAGCTCTGGATGGAAGGGAATCTTCAAGCTAGTAGAGATGAAGGAAGGCACAGACCATGACAAGCAGCAGCAGAATGTGATGATTAGTAAAGAATCTTACACAATTCAGCAGACTCCACCACAGGAGGTGTGAGACGGTGGAGGATGGACTTGATATTAGGAAAAGCTTCAAGGAGGAAGGTGACATTTTACTTCGGTGCAACAAAGAATTTCTGATTTATTTAATCATTAATGGATAGTTTCGGAAATGTTCTAAGTAGCAGAATAAAAGCATCAGTGTTCAAGAGAATTAGAAAATATCTATCAACAGGACTATGAAAACACTAGAGAAAGGTAGCCATCCCAATGGTCTAGGCAAGAACTGGAAGATCCAGATTAGAACTGCTGCACTAACTGGAAATACAAATGAAGCAGGGGAACAAGTGAGGATTCTACCAAGGTGTGCCAGAAACAGCAAACACACAGCACGGGCTCTCTGCACCAGGACCTGAACGCCTCCTTTAATTCCCTTAAAGAGTCATGCACCTGCTAACTTTTGATGGTAATTATTTATATTTCTTTCTTGATTAACAGTTAAGGTATAAACTGTGTCTTATTCACCTCTACAACTCCCACATAACTTAGCACAACATCACTTACAACAGAGACAGTAAATAGAATGGCAAAGAAAGAAATACTCTGTAGACTTCAGTTAAGTGCCTGAAAGTCATTTATTGAAAAGTAAATGTGAGATCAGCATAGCTCCTGTACAACCTGGAAACAGATCTCTCTTAGGTGACACTTAAACTGAGTTGCTTGTGTCAAGTGGAGGAACAAACCTCAGGTAAATCTACCTGAGGAAAACCATCTACAGGGACAGTGTAAAGTCTTATCTAAACAACAGGGTGGCCTCTCTATCTTCTCCCCCCTGGGGGCAGCTCTCCCGCCTTGGCCTCTCACTCCTGAAATGGATGTCTGCCCCAAGCTCATCTCTACCTGCTCCCAGATCAGGAGCACCTCTCAGCTGCTGAGCCATCCGCTATCTGCAGTGTAGCTGAAGTGACCACAGATGCCAACAGATGAGGGCCTCAGCAGCGTGGCCTGGTGGCCTCTGACCTCACTTAGCCCTAGTCACAGCTTCCAAAACAGCATCATTTCAAGGGACATGGGTACCGCTGCCAAGTTCACTGGAGCTGCAGATGTGACAGTTGGGGTGGCTGGCTCTGCGGCAGGGATTGGGACTGTTTTGGGGAGTCTCATCATTGGCTGTGCCAGGAACCCTTCTGTGAAGCAACAGCTCTTTTACGTGATTACTCTCTCGGAGGCCAAGGGGCTCTCTGCCTAATGGTGGCCTTCCTCATCCTCTTTGCCATGTGAAACTGCTGTCTCCACTCCCACCTCTTTAGTGTCTTGTCTGCCCTGTATGGTCCTTTTCCTGACCTTCCCAAGAAGTCTGGGGAAAGTTCTTTGCCCAGGGTTTGACAGAGAGAAGACAAATACATACTGTATTTATCTTAATTAATAAGAAAAAAAAAAAAAAAAGAACAGGGTGTGTGACCAATGTGGCTACAGTGAGGCGAGTAAGGAAATGGAGGACATGAAAGGGACACCATGGCAGATGACAGCCTAACAACAGTGTCTGAGATACTTAAACACTCTTCGATGTGAGGAGAAACCATGAAAGAGTTCAGAACAGGGGTACTGAAGGATGACGGACATCTTGAAAGAACTGCACAGAGACCACAGAGAGAGTAATGCACAGTAGGAGCAGAGAGGAAGGGAAGCAGGGGCATGAAATGAGGGTGTCTCAGCATGGTGCAGGGGGGTGGTGGTGGCGAGTCACTTGGTACTGACACACACTCGTGAGTGGGAGGGAAAGAAGTCAGGGAGTCCTCCATTGCACTTGTCTTCAGTAAGACAAGAGATGGAGAGTAAACTCCTGTGTCTGAGAGCTTCTATTTTCTCATACACAGCAACAGCATGGAAATGCAAGGGAGCGATAGGACTGGATAAATGATGCAGCATATGGAAAAGGAAAGAAAGGCACCCTGCAAAACGGGGGTGTCCCCAATGTTAAGACAACGTCAAATTATAGTGCTGCTCATAGTCCCCACGAGCCTCACAAGTGACCATAGGACAGGAACTTTCAGATCTGCCTTTACAAAAACACTTCTAGACTATGAAGGTAAACACTAGAAGCCCCAGTGTGTTCCTGGAACAAGTGTGACAATACACTGCATCAGAGAATCATTCAGTATGATGTCCCACATCTGCCTTCTAAAGACATCCAGAGCACACCTACATTTGACTTACAGAAGAAGATCCAGTAAGTGGGAGAGCAGTGCCCTTCCTCAGCTCGTTCTGGGCTTTAACGCACCTCCTGTAAGAAGGCTGACCTGCAAAGCAGAACCTGAATCCATCTATGAATTTCTAATTTCTTCAAAAGTCAGAACAGATTTAGCAGATGGTTTTCTTTAAGTGTCATATTTAACCAATATGCTATGAATTTAAGACTAAAGTTAATATTCACTGAAACCCCTCTACCCAGCATGTATGTGTTCCTCTTTTGGATTTCATTTCTAGGGTATAAGGAGTTTTAGCTACAGAACTGAACATCACCTTGAAGTTATTCTCCTTCGGTTTCCTCCTCATTATGACATTGAAAGTGTCATACACATCTTCGGCTCCGTTTTGTATAGTATTGGTCATATCCTGTTGATACTGGTTTGGATCCAAAAATACTCGAAATGTCCTTGACTCTCCTCTAAGATTGGGTCTGGGTTCAGGTCCTAGATGTTTTTAAAGAATTTGTTAAATGAAACATTATTTTTAAAACTAACTATAAAAGCAAGTTGAGTCTTTCTTTCATAGAAATGGCAAGCCACTGAACTCAACTCACCTCCAATACTCCCCCCCCCCCGCCACCGTGACTGAACTGTCCTGTACTTAGACACTTCAGATTCAAAGTTAAAAGTATATTCCTGATTTCCTAAATTCTTTTTTCCTCTTCTTTTCTTTTTTCTTTTCTTTTGGTTTTTTGAGACAGGGTTTTACTGTATAGCCCAGGCTGTCCTAGAACGAACTCTGTAGACCAGGCTGGCCTCGAACTCAGAAATTCGCCTGCCTCTGCCTCCCAAGTGCTGAGATTAAAGGCGTGCGCCACCACTGCCTGGCTTATCATTTCTTACAACTCTGTCCTATGCTGATGAAACTGCACACACTGTAACCAGTGCAGATGCTACTAAGGGAGGCATGCTTGGCAGTCAAAGGCCCTCTCTCAGTCCCTATTAGTGACTCACGTGTGGGAACATAGCAAGTGTTTTTTAGACTAAGCACACATGAAGTTACATGCCTGCAGATGTGTGTCTTATTTTACGAATTAAGAAGAAGCCTTTCTATTTTTTAATTTGACAGTGGGTTTACAACATTCTAGTTTCTACCTAACATCAGCAATTGGAAAGGATTTCACATACAGGTAATGTGAGAGGAGGAACATTGGAAGCTCAGCGGCCTCAGGCCTAGCTCCCTCAGCTCCCTCCCTCCCTCCCTCTGCTGTGGTCTAACTTGGGTCTCATTTTGTGGCACAATGCTTATCCCATCCAGCCTTCATTCCCTTCTGTTTCCTTAAACTCTACAATTAAATAGCTGAATTAAGCATCAGCAGTCTAACATTAGCCTGAGCTCAAAATTACAAGTGAAGTGAACTCAAGTTTTAAGGGAAATTCAGTCACCAAACTGTGAAAGAAGTATGAGCCATCAGGAGTGCTAACTTAATAGAGTGTGCACCAAGGCAGATCAACAATTTCAGATATCACCAGTAATACCAAAAAGAGTAAACTGACCCCACGAAACAGCTTTTAAAGCTATTCATTTGTTTGTATGTTGTATTTGTGTGTGTGTATGAGTATGTGTATATGTGTATCTGTGTATATAGAGGGCAGAAGGATTATATGTGTGTTTGCTACCATGCCTAGCATGCTAAGAAATATTAAAAATCTTGTCTTGGAAAATTCAATATATTTAACAGTTTTTGTTTTCCTTTTTTTTTGCAGTGCTGGGGAATTAAACCTAAAGTGTAGGTACACTGCACATGTCCGGCAAATGCCCTATCACCGTAGATATTAGCTAGTCTACAGTTGTAAAGTAAGTACTTTACACGCGATCTTTTGTGTTTACTACATAAAAACCAGCACAGAAACGTGTCATTCTCTCACACACAGGTCACCGTACCGTCTTCGATGACTCGCCCTTTGTCATCCAGCATGCCCTGGATTTCACAGCCTCTGACGTACACCAGACCAACTTGCTCAATAAAAGGTCTCCTCCTGTCAAACTTAGTGCCATAAGGTTTTGTGGGACGCACAGTAATTAAAAAGCATACATCGTGCTTGCGAAGACCTAGTAAAACATAAAGACATTTTTACTTAGTAGAATTACATTGTTTTTGATCTTTCATTGGCAAATTCTTAACTCTTTTAAAGGAGAGGAGATTTAAAAGAAACATTAAAAATAAAAGAGATGACCAATATATTTTGTATTAGAACATAATTATGTTTCCTATAGTTTTTAATAGTCAATATTTCATAGCAATAATTAAAAGGAAGATATTCTTATATTAAAATTAGAAGCCTGTGTCATGAATTAATTACTAAGTAAGACTTTCAAGTCATGTTACAGATCCAAAATTGGATGTTCATCACCATTCTTATTTTTAATTCTTATTAAATAACTGAAAATATGGCTGGCATATAACTCATAGTCATCAAGTTTCTACCATCGTTTAGGTTATCCATCAGTGTCATCCCAAACAGCCTGAGTGCACGGTCCTAAAACAGGTTAGCCCAAGAATAACTCATCAAAGCACAGGAGTGTTACAGGAGTGTTAGCTACAGATGTTCACCCACGGAATATGGTTCAGCATACAGTGTCAGTCAGCAAAATCTTTCTGAGTGGATGTCAAGGGGCAAGATATTGGTGTCAAAACCCAAAGCGCCTCTGGCTTCCTAGCTTCCTCAATAACCCTGACACAGGAAGAACAGGGCCACTGAAGTGTTAGGGACACTTACCACACGCAAGTTCTACCCTTGTCTCTTCCCGAGCTATTATTTTTACCATTGTATTACAGAAATGAAAATTTATATAGTCTGTCTGCTTATAATCTTGGAAAAAGAACATACAGCTAGATTAAGACACCCATGTCAGGGTGTGGCTAATAGGATTGGAGACATCATAGCTCTCTGTAGTGCGAGTGTAAGTTTCCAGGAGTAATAAATCCAATACCCTCCCTAGCAATTAATGACTTCTCAAGGTGCAGCGATCATAAAGGTGCACAATGTTCTAAGCGTAGAAGGCAACAGACTGGAGCTCACAGAAACATAAAGGACTCAAAACAATCTGTCACAAATGATACCCACCAAAGCAGCCATTTGTCACACACTTGGCCAACTTCATTGCTGGGTTCCTTTAGAATTCCCTTTTAATTTAACATATGCGCCTCATGGTTACTGCTATGCGGGAGCTATAATTTCTGAAAACTGATCCCTTTCCTTATGGCATTTGAAGAAGGTAGCATGAGATTAAACCTTCTGGCTGTATCTCTCACCACAGGGCAGCAAGGGGGAACAGTCTCTTAGACAGCTGGGAACAGCATGCGTGTGTGTGTGTGTGTGTGTGTGTGTGTGTGTGTGTGTGTGTGTGTGTGTGTGTGATGCAGTGCCCACTGCAGGTCGATCCAGAGCCAGCTCTTACACAGATGTTAGCCAAGTTTTAACTCTTTTTCACTTAGTACTTTAAAACATAGCTTCTCAAAAAGCTAATTATGATACACAACTGTAATTGCTAAAAACTTAGGCAGTAAGAAAAAAAAAAAATACAAGGAAAACAACTGGTTTACTTTCTTGTAATTATCACACAACCTTAAGTAAATCTAGTTTCAGTGATCCCATCCATCTTCCTTCTTGTGGTAAAGCAAACATTTTCCTTCAGAGCTGCTTCACTCTGCGTCTTTGCACCGGATTCTCCATGAGGCGCATGCGTCTCTTTTCTACTCTGGCTGCTCTCATCTTTTCAGAGTATTACTATCTCTGCTTACACTGCAAATGTGTATAGGTTATATATGATTCTCCTTTAGGGCACACTGGTGCCTTTATATTGATCTACAAATCTAGCAAACGCTCTACTAATTTGACAATTTCTTCTCAGTTTGCTTTACCAACTGCAATCTTTAGAATACCCTGACAGGGTTATCTGTATTGAGATACTTAAAATACTCTTGCTCGATTCTTAGCATTTTTACTAGTAATTACAAAGACAACTACAATGCTTTCAATTAAATTTTAAGAATAAAACGGAATAAGGATAATATTTAGTAAAAGTACTCAACCAATGCTCTAAATGGAAAGCTATAAATCACAGAGGCAAAAGGTGGCATCACTTTTGAACTGCCAAGTTACCTTCCCATTCATCCTTGATGTGGTCTCTGACATTCAGATTGATGGTGACATCTGCACGAACGCGGGTTGGCCAGTTTTCACCGATGTTGGGTTTGGCAACCTCGACTACAGTGAAAGCCACAATGGGCTGGGCCATCCGTGCCCAACCACCGAACACTACACCACCATACTCAGACTGCCTGAAATCCAAAGGAGTGCGTGATTACACAAACGAGAACTTCACAGCTTTACACAAGGACAGCATGGGAAAGGACATACCTAGCTCACAGTGAAGTCTGGCTAGCACTGGCTATCCGTGGTAAGGGCCATTTCTTTGTCAAGGCTGAATAGTATGCTCTATTGTTTATGTGGCCCACATTTTCTTTACTTGTTCATCTCTACATAGTCACAGGCTGTTTCTCTATCTTGGCTGCTGACAACGGTGCTGCTCTGAGCATGAAGTACAAGTATCTCTTTCAAGACAGTGATTTTTAGTTCCTATTAACATATATCCATAAGTAGGATTACTGCACATGATTCTCTTTTTAATTTGATTCTCTTTTTAATTACTATCTCTGCTTACACTGCAAATGTGTATAAGTTATATATGATTCTCCTTTAGGGCACACTGGTGCCTTTATATTGATCGACAAATCTAGCAAATTTTAATTTGTCTGCACTGTCTTCTATAATGGCTGTAAAATCATATAACCAACAAAAATGCATAGAGCTTTCATTTTCTTAAATAACCTTGACAATACTTATCTTCCTTCTTAACATGATGGTTGATTAGCTAGTGGCTGAATCTCCATTCCCCAGATGATTACAGGCCTGAGCACCACTTGTTTAGCTGCTGGCTACCTTTACATCTTCATTGCAAGCACGTCCATTTAGGATGTTTGATTTTTTTTTTTTCACATTATTTTTTGTGTTGAGTTGTCTATGTCCTTATATCTCTGGCCTTAAGTTTCATTGACACACGTCACAGTGTAGTGTTTCCTTGCATGGCACAGCTGTACTGAGGCTTGCTACTTTCATGCACTACTATTCACTATGAGTGTATCTTTCTCTTTGTTTCCTCTATTTGTGTCAAAATCTAAGACAAAAAACAAAAGCAAAACAAAAGAGTGCTAAGAGCAACGTCACAAACTCTGCTTTCTTCCAACAATGTCATGTCTCAAGACTTAGTTTAATCTGCTTGAATTCATGTTTTACTATCAGGCAGGGATTTTGCATGCAGATCTAGCTTTCCTCACTGAAACACTTCTTACTTCGCTGTGGCTTCTCTGCACAAGTGCTACATACACACAGCTTTATTCCTGGCCTTTCTACTGCTGTCTATTTGTGTATATCCCAGGGGGTGGGGTGGGGGTTGCTTTTCTTTTTCTTTTTTTTTTGAATCAAGACAGGGTTTCTCTGTGTAGCCCTGGCTGTCCTGGAACTCACACTGTAGTAGACCTGGCTGGCCTTGAATTGGAGATCCACCTGCCTCTGCCTCCAGAGGGTTGGTATTTAAGGCACATGCCACCATTGTTTTATGTCCCTGTTTTTATGTCTTCTGAGCTCTGTCTTGATCACATTAGCTTTGTAATATAATTTGAAATCAGGAAATGCAATGTCTCTAGCTTCAAAGTCTCCAACAGAAACTGCTTCAGCTACTCTCTCTTTCATTCACTGGCAGGAATCTCCTCTGCTTGGAGAACTCTTTGCTTCTCTTACAGAAGAAAAGGGGCTGTTCATATGGCATCTCCTCCATTTTAAAGGACAGTTCTACTTACATTTATTTTATCCTTTTTCTCTCTTTAAATAATTTCAACTACTAACATTTTCATCTTTTGTTCTTCATGTTCCTAGGTTACACTTAAAATGCATTTCTAGAACAAGCTATTATTTTAAAAACTTTAAAAAAACATGCAAGACTCCTCATTGAACTATACTACCTTAAACCCCTTAAAATATCACTTTAAAAAGGTCAGAGGGTAAATTAACAAGTAGTAACAACACCCAAATAGGCATTCTTATTTATTTTACTTCAATTTGCATTTTAAAGATTAACCTTAATTTTTTTACATGAAATGGTTTATTTGGAACATAAACTAAGGCAGCACTTTGAAACTTAAAGTTAATTCCAAAAATGACATTCCAAAAAACTTTAAATTACCTCTAATATAAAGATTCTGTGCTAGAACTAAAAACTGTACAATTTTATGACGTCAAGGCAAAGTTAAGAATAAAAGTCCTCCACTTTTAAGCAAGCTAGGACTTGCTTAGCAAGCTTCGGGGTGGCATGACAGTGTGCTGAGCCCCAGGGGTGGTATGACAGTGTGCTGAGTCCCCGTAGGGAGTCCCTGGGGGTGGCATGACAGTGTGCTTAGCCCTCGTAGGGAGTCCCTGGGGGTGGCATGACAGTGTGCTAAGCCCCCATGGGGAGTCCCTGGGGGTGGCATGACAGCGCGCTGAGCCCCCGTGGGGAGTCCCTGGGGGTGGCATGACAGTGTGCTGAGGGAGTCCCTGGGGGTGGCATGGCAGTGCGCTGAGCCCCCGTAGGGAGTCCCTGNTGCGCTGAGCCCCCGTAGGGAGTCCCTGGGGGTGGCATGACAGTGTGCTGAGTCCCCGTGGGGAGTCCCTGGGGGTGGCATGACAGTGTGCTGAGCCCCCGTGGGGAGTCCCTGGGGGTGGCATGACAGCGCGCTGAGCCCCCGTGGGGAGTCCCTGGGGGTGGCATGACAGCGCGCTGAGCCCCCGTGGGGAGTCCCTGGGGGTGGCATGACAGCGTGCTGAGCCCTCGTAGGGAGTCCCTGGGGATGGCATGACAGTGTGCTGAGCCCCCGTGGGGAGTCCCTGGCACTTCCTTCACTCTCACCACTTTACCCTAGCTCACACTGTCTTGTGGGACTCATTCACTGTGAATGCACAATTCAGGAGGATTAGTGAGTGCACACGATATGCGATATGCATGTACCATCACAGTCCACCTTTAGAACATCTGCTTTGTCCCTGAAGAAAGATTTCTAACAGCAGTCAGTCTCCCACTACCCCAGACAGCCTCTAATCTGGTCCCCTCACTTTTTGTTTTCTCACAGATTGAGACATGAAGGATTAAGGACAGGCTTCTGCCCCATGGAAGCACATCATTTTTACTGCTGTCCCAGTTGCTTTAGCCATGGGAAACACAACTGGAAACATGATCTGAAACATGTAACACCTAAGAGTGCTTGGGCTTGTGGTGTGGACCCGCACCTGCAGAAATCCCTTCATGGGCATCAGTGCGAGAACTTTAGAAGGGTTTATTATTTCACATATGAACAAATTAACTCCAAAAGTTAACATTTTCTTTCATCTTCCGAAAAAAAAAGAGTAATTAAAAAAAATCCTCTATTAATAGAGAATAAAAAACATGAGTAATTGTTTGTTTTCTTTGTATGTGTGCTTGACATTTAAATTAAATGTACAAGTGAATTCTATTTACTTAAGTGCTAGTTAATAAATCCCTATTTTGCAAAATGGCCAAAATTAGGCTCTAAATCTAGACATATAAGTGCAAGGTAACCATAAATTGTAAAGGAGTTTCTGGATCGAGTGCTCCCACAGGGTCCGAACAATGGGCAATCATTTCAGCAAGGCCGTGGGCAGGGATGAGCAGCCAGTGGCTATACAAATTTCACAATCCTAGCCTACTTACTGAGTCAACTAATTATTAAGTCAAAAATACTTTGTGTTGGGTTTTATAGTCTCATCCAGAATAACTTCTCACATAATAATTAAAAAAATAGAACTGAATATAAAGTAAAATATGGAAGTGAAAAATAGATCATTACCACAGAGCCTGTGGTCGCTCTCTATGGCTAGGGACACCTAAAGAGGTTCAGACTCTAGAGACTGTCAGAATTTCCATACAAAGTCAGTATCACTACGTGTGTATATCTACTATGCCTGAAAGGTAATGATTCACTTCACAAATAAAGTTTGCTCATTTGTAATCACTTGAAATATTTGAAACCATCTACTTAGAAACAGTGAATAAAAAGAATTTACCCAAAGTCACTCAATGGATAAAACTCCAAAATTAACCTTCACAAATTTCATAATGCAACCCTGTCTACCATAGTTAGAACAAAGGGATTTTCTTAGAGAAACTCCCCAGATAAAGCAAGGAGGTTGAGAGTCAAGTTTAAACAGAAAAAGTTCTAGTAAGTAGATCTATAAGTGAATCCTGCCAATGCAGTTGAGTTCCACTGTGCTGCTCAGAGGGATCCACGGCAGGCTCGGCCCTCCAGCTCACACCTCTGGCTACAGTCACAGGAGCAGCAGGAGTAGGAGAGCAGCGCTCCTGGCTGCTGAACTTCACCCAAGACCAACGGGGTCTAAGCTGCCCTGGCCCAGGACTGCTGGGCCCTCTTTATTGATCCCTACTGATTTTTCCCCTTCCCTGACTAACATGACCTCTTCTCCCTTCTCCCCAGGACCCCTGCCACACCTCCAAGGTACTCAAATACATATCTTATACTTTAGCACTTCTGAAGTAAATTCACATTGTAAACATTCTCAAATAGTAGGTATCTTTGGCAGATATCTACACACTGCTAACACACTGATTTTCCTACCACGGTGTATCAGATACTGCACACACACTTCTTCATTACAGATGGCATCGATTTACTGACCACGGCTTCATTCTGCTGACACTGTCTTCGATGTCTTGTCTAATTTCGTAAGTTGACTCTAAGCGGAAGAGATTAAAGTTCCTCAGGAGGTAGTCGTGTAGAGTTAGAAACTGCAAATTCAGCTTGGGGAGAGCAAGACAGCCTGAAAAGGAAAACAACATCGGTGACCGCATTATTCTTTCCATCAACCATCTGGTCTATAGACAAAAACACACCAGCAGCAGGAGAAGCAGCTACTGATGTCTGTGGAGCAGACACATCGCCACATTTTCCATTTGCACAGACTACACAGGCTATCTTGTGAGAACTGATCTAAGGATACAACTATTCATTCAAGTACTCAAATAGCAGCATTTCACAGGCCAGCATGTTTAAATGTTTCCAAAGATATTTAACACTAGTACAGATGTTAGTAGCTTCTTGTACTCAATTCAAGCCATCCAAACCTGATGTGCCTCACATTAGCATAAGCTCACCCTGTGGGAAAACATACCACACAAAAGTAAATATGATGATGCTATGCTGCCTAAAGAGAACTCCAAACATGTGTTTTGCTAGGTTTTAGGGGTCACGGCATTGTCTTTATGTTACTCCAGCTCATCTCTTCTCCGTGACTGAGCAGTCTTAGCATTATTTAGAGATCAAGTACTCAACAGCACTACCAAAGCCACAATACATTTACCTGACAAATCACATTTTTATACATTATCTACAATACCACAGCAGTAATAAGAGAACTTAAAGACAAGAGATGGTGTGCCAAATATTCACACTGTTTGTATTCGTACACACTGACTTACACTCTGAGTCACTATCTCTCAGGCATAGGCTGAAGGAAAGTGATCTCATTTTCATTAAAAACAAAAACCTGTTAGCACCTTGCAACCCTCACTTGAACTAAAAATGGCTCCATAGACAGGAAGGGGTTCCTCATGCATCTTCATGTAATACATGTTCACATCCTGCTCTCCTTAGGTGCCCTCCCTTTGTCTCCATAGACAAGAAGGAGTTCCTCATGCATCTTCATTTAATACATGTTCACANCCTGCTCTCCTTAGATGCCCTCCCTTTGTCTCCCTAGACAAGAAGGGGTTCCTCATGCATCTTCACGTAATGTATGTTCACACCCTGCTCTCCTTAGGCGCCCTCCCTTTGTCTCCCTAGCGGTCCTTTCTGGCCAGCTACTTCTCCTCCCACCCTGGTTAGACCAACCTCTGCTTTATTACACGGATTCCACTGCCCTATTTCTCACCTTCCTTAAAATTTCTTCCTCCAGTCTCCTGACCTCTGACTGTCTTGTCACACACACACACACACACACACACACACACACACACACACACAGACCCACACCCGGGTACAACAGACACAGCTACATATAATTTAATTTCCATGTTCTGGATACAGAAAAGAATAAGCCATGCTTGTCCTTTTGACTCTGACTTATGCTGTTTAACTGCACACTTTCTGCGGTGCGGGTAGATTTCAGGAGAAATTCTAGGAAACTCTTGGAACGGTAACCATCAAAATAATTGACTACTTTAAAGACACCATTAGTGCCATACTACTGGTACATTTAAGCCAAGTTCTCATCTACAAAAACAGGTAGTTTTCAATCAAAGGTAGCTACTACAGACTCTTGGAAGGTACCTCTAAGCATTTGTTATCAACTGCTGGCTATGGGTTTTTTTGGTTTTTAGTCCTCAGTACCTGACTTCATAAAGAACTTTAAAAAGGCTCTACCAGAGCTTTTGAAGGGCATGTCTATCAAACAGCCTATCACAGTGATCAATGGAAGCTACACTTTCTGTACTCTTAAGCTTACTCAAAAACAGCACTGCAGTTTAATAATATTTTATATATAGAAATACATCTTAGGATAAATCCTTTTGGTAAGTATCCAAAATCCTCACTCTTTTCTAGCTTCTAAGTCCATAGAACACAGAACAGTAATCTACTGTATAGAGGAGATGTGTGTGTGTGTGTGTGTGTGTGTGTGTGTGTGTGTGTACATTTCAGCTATGTGTGATGAACTTAAATTCACATTACACATGAGCTCTGTATTTCCTTACCTACCTTCCCCAGAATAGTACTCGGTAGGGACGATGTTTTCATCCCATATAATTTTCTCAGTTGGATACAAAGGCATCTGATTCAATTGCTGAATTTGAGAGATGCGGCGTTCATGGCGAGACACCTAAGGGAAGGAACCAGTGGAGTTACAGTAGAACAGGAGTGACACCAGGGTCATCAGAGCCAGCAGGAGAGAGCCTGTCTTCAGTGCCATTAGGCATGGAGTGAGATATTCCTGGGCTTCAATCTTTGTGGCAGTTTGATAAGACTTGATTTTTTTTCCCCTTTCTGTTTTCCCTCATAAATCGTAAAAAAGCCAAGGTATCAACCAAATGAACTTGAGCCGGATCCCAGCTCCTCCATTTATAAGGAAGTTACTATAAGCTTCTTAATCTGTTTCCTTTTACTAAAACAGGTGAGGTACCAGTCTCTAATCAGGGTTCCATGGTGACGAGAAGGAATACTATAAAATTGTATCAAACTCTGGCACATGCCAAGAGTTTAAGAACTGCAGCATCTATGTAAAAACCAAACTCCCCAAACAGAAGTCATGGGCCCTCGACTTTGTTTTCATGTTCCTTCTAAGAATCTCCCATGATCTGAGAAAGCGTCTGAATCCCCGGTCTGCGTCTTCTCTAAGGTAGATGAGACTAAGGTAGATGAGAGACTGGGCGAGCTGTACTTCCCCCCTCATTAATGATATCTACGCACACTTGATATCCCAGTAGTGCATCTCACACAGAAACTGTGATTTCTAATTAACAACGCCAGAATGGCACATGGCTTTTCTATGGGAAACATCCCTTGGAAAGGTTTGTATTTCTTTTGTTCATAGAAACTTAGTATTGGTACCAACAGCCTGACTTGAAAGAGATTTTCTTGTCAGAAAAGAGCTCAGGGAATTTTTAGGAAGTGTTTGCAGTTACAGACAGTGACAAGTGACTTGTAGGAGGACAGGCAAAGATAGAAATCTAAGGCATATGCTCAGGGCAAACATGCAAATAAAAAAGTAGTTTCCATTCTGGAACTAATCTGAAATGCTACCAAGGCTTGCTCCCCAAATGACACTCGAACACCTGTCACTGAGCTTTAAACACCTGTTACAAATGGTTTGTCTCTGCTCTCCATATTTAGCATATTACCATCATCTTCCTACTGGGAGGGATTATGCTCTCTATCATGTGGTACAAATAACAAGCTTGGAAAGTAAAGCCCAGAACGGCATGTCTACTACTGTTCAATATGTAAGAAAATCAACAGACACAGATGCCTATTTATTTATTTAGTTCTTATTTGTTTTGCTCAGCAATGAAAATGTCTGAAATAGATGAAAAGCTACTTAATCTTATAACAGAAAAACTAACATTTTAAATCCCTTTGTTTTGTTTTGTTTTACTGGCAAAGCAGGAAGACTAAGCAAAACCAAGGCTGGAGCAAAGGCAGTGCATGCTCATCAGACTGTTGGTTTTGCAGGTTAACCTGGCAGCCATAAGCACACACGGTGGATCTGGTTAAATGTTCACATATGGGTGTATACACACATACACACAAACACACACACACACACACATAATCTCTAAAGGTGAAAACTGTCAACACTTAAAGAGACATTAGTTAGTGACATGGTTAAATATGACATAAATAGTCATCTGTTTCAGAAAATGTTGAACTGATAGGGAGAAAGTGTTCCAACACTACGCAGTGGACTAAATCTCCAAACAAGGTGAAATGAAGGCAATACTAAAAAGAGTTTTTAAGAAGTTATGGAATTACTTGAATTCTTTCGTCCTGTGGTGCCGGGAATCAACGTATAGATTCACTAGATTGTATAAGCAAGCACTCTCTACCGCTGTGCTATATGTCTACCTTCACTTGTGACCTAGAGGGTTCTAAATTATTAACAATAAAATGTACTTAGTTAATAGTCACAAAATTAACTCCAATAGGTCCGAGAGGTCTTCTGAGAGCTCCAGAAGGATGTAGGTGAAGAGTCTACCGTGCTTCCTCCTGGCAACAGGAGAAGCCCACTGCATGAGTTCTTTATTCCCTGACTTAAACTACTGTGCAGTGGTGCACTATGTATAGAGTAAGCCAAGCCCAACCCAAAACCCAGACAACAGCCACAGCAACAACAGTAAAAAGTCACCACACCCAACAACAACAACAACAACAACAAACAAGTTTAGAAAATAAAGCCTCTCATTACCAAAGCTGACTGAAAATTTGCTTAGAATTCTTAAGCCACTTAGAAATAATTTACTACATTTCTAAGTTACTGAACTTAGAGTATCAAGGCTATGACCTGATACTGAATACAGAATTTTTGAATAACTGCCTTTAAAATAACACATGACCACAGTTATTAACATGCACTGTGTCTAGCTGTGGTCTTCTTTAAGAAAGTTCAGTTTTGAATCCTCAGAGCATGAGTGCAGGGTGACACAGAAGTTGCTGAGTGCCACAGTGACTTCCTGCCGTAACGGAGCTTAAAGGTTTGAGAGGTGTGAGTGAGAAAAGAAACCACAGACGTGAAAAAAAACCAGCCTGAGACCTGGCCCTCCTGCCGCCATTTAACTAATTCCAAACATAAGAGGCAAAGTACTGAACCCGAACTCTAGCAGTCAGGACGGTTTATATCACTATGAGTGACTCAGAAAGGTGGGAAAAGCCACAGGAGAAATTATAAGACAGTTAAATATTAATGTTTACCAGCAATTCTAGAAGAAACTCTTTATCAAAAGTTGTGTCTTCATTTTTAGGGAGCGTCGGCAAGAGGCAGAGATATGATGCCACCTGGTGGAGTGTGTTTGAACTGCAGAATGAAGAAGATTTATTCAGGTCAATCACCTTTCCTCTTGAACCCTGTTTTCCTATTGATTATCTTAAAAAGTAATATCCCTACCGCGTGGGGAGCAAAACAAATAAACGAACAAAACCCCAACAACAACAACAAAAATTAAAAACAGGAATTAGAACTTTTCAAGTATTTTCTGCTAAACCTTTCATGGTACCTGAATCCACTGACAAGACAGCGCTGACAATCTACCACTGAAGCTACCACAGCAGAGGTGAGTCACTGCAGACCCAGGCCGAGGCCCAGCAGCTCCTGTAGCCCCTCCTCACTTCCACATGCAGACTATCCAAAGCCAGGTTCATTTAAGAACAACTTCAATGAAACAGAAGATGTTTCTACTGAAAAAGTTACCAACACTGGACTCTCAAAGAGATATTTTTAAAAAGGATATAACAAAATGTGAAGTATGCATTTTGCATATTATTTGCTATGTGAAAGAATGAATTATGCTTCTTTTTGTTTTTTATTAGTAACATTTTTCTTTCATAACACAAATGTTTTCTCTTTCTCTAATGTTGTTTTACATCAAACCCCTCTTTTCTATTCTGAACCCCAAAACTGCTAATCTATTTTCAACCTCTTTGTTTTTTCCAGGCCAAAGAAAGAGCTTTTGACACTGACTGTGTAATGCACTGACAATGCACTAGGCAAGCCATCCAAAGGCAGCACAGTACCAACAGCAGCCTACGCAGACTTGGAAGATCTATGGCTAGTGGACGGAGCGTCAAGCAGGAAGTGAATAAGCTACTACTACTGTGTTCCCAAAAACAGACTAGTAGGTATGTACTAGATAGTATTATTGAGCTATCTTAAGAGCACAATGTTTTTCTAGGTCATATCTCTAACATCAAACATGAGCTTTGCTGGTTTCTGTTATATACTGTTTATGGCTAGTCACATTTGGCCAGGTTAGTGTTCTATTCAAAGAACAATGGCCTAAGTTATTTAGCATCCTTTCATCACTTCCCAAGGCAAAGATGGGTAGTTATGTTTAAGTAGTCAAGAATCCCAAACTGCTAGAGATAAGCCCCAGGTGAGGTTAGCAAAGGGCCAGCCCGCAGCCCGCAGCCCACAGTGTGAGAGAAGAAAGAAAGAAAAGCCCCCAGTGAGAGCCTAGGAGACAAAGCTGTTCTTCCCATGTCTTACCTGAGAGGCCCAAAAAACTTGACCAAGGAATCACGGGCATCTACTTCTGCCACATTGGAGAGGGCAAAGTCATAGAGCTCGGGGAAGTGTGCGAAGGCGGCCCTCTGGGGAAGCAAAGCCGTGGAGTTAAAGTCTATGGCCTGGAGCTCCTAGGCCACAACCGGAGCAAACGCTCAACCGTGTGCTGTTCAGTCTCCACAAGTTTGCATACTTTCATTTCCCTTGCTGCTGCTGGATGGCTTTATCTCATTATGATCAGAGAAAACACACTGTATTGTTTTACTTTCACATATATTCATTGAGGCTTGCTTTTTTTCTTAATATGTGATCTATTTTGGAAACAGTTCCATGAGCTGCTGAAACAAACATGTGAACTGTAGTGTTTGGGTGAGTGCTTTATAGATGTCTGTTAAATGCCTTTGATTTGTGACTTCAATAGTAAGTAAATAAATGAATACTTATTTCTCACTCCTTCTTACATTTATCTCCTGTGTGCTCCCCGCCTCGTTAAACTGGAGGAGTGTCATGCAATAGGGAAGGCAGGCAGGAACTGTTCTGGCAGGAACTGCATTTATTTACCTGCAGAGATGTAATTCTGTCATAGTGAATCGTGGTCATCTCGTTCTCTGTCAGAGCATTTCCAGTCTGGTCGTTAATTTCAAAGCCAGTATAGAACTTCAGCATGTCTAAAAGCTGGAAGGATTCATTTAAATTAATAAACCATGTGAGCACGAGACCAAGAAAGTAATAACACTTTTTATTAAAAATAACAAAAGATCTACGTGTGTTTCAGGGGTTGAAAATTTTAGAATTCAGCATTATACAGCAAATACTTGAGAGCATATCCAAACATATTTAAGTTTTGTGAAAATAAAATATGTACTTTATAAGTAAATTATTAAGCCTATATGTGATATACATAGTCCACTGCTACAGAGAATATCAACTGCAATCCTAATAGAGGAATTTTCCACATTAGACTGTCCTGTGGCCCAGTCTGAGACAGACTGTTCTGGCTGATGACTGACATCCCTAGGAAGATGGGTCTACGCTCTTTCAAAAAGCTAAGCATGAACCAAAAAGCAATCTACCACGCCTTTCCCGCCATGGTTCCACTTTGATTTCCTGCTTAAGCTCTCGCCCTAACTCTGAGGATGGACAGATGCTTTCCCTCCAAGCTGCTCTCATCAGAAAGGCGAACTACAGGAGTGTACTATTTCTTCCTCTTACCATTCCCCATGCCACCCAACCTCTCTTAAGCTTAGATTGTGTACCAAGAGGCTTTGCTTTCTGCACATGGAGTATTCTGCCTGCCGTCACTTAAATATTTATTATTTTTAGTCCTAACCTGTGACACATTATAGTCAAATTATTAAGAGTTAATATATATGGCCAATCACTTGGCAGAATTTTTTTTCTGAATGAAAACAAAAAAAAGTCCTTAGTAAGACATAAGATAGAGTATGCCATACACGTAAGACCTGCATCTCCAATTTATTCTCACTACATTTTCACATTTTCTTTCACTTGACAATACAGGAAGTCTGAAATAAACACATTCTTTTCCTATCCAAAGCAATAAAGTACATTTGCCTTCCTACTCTAAGTTCCATACTCTCAACTAACTGTCACTGCTGTCACAGACAGGAGAGAGCCATGGCACTGGGGTACAGTTCACTTGCGGCCGATGCTTATAACCGGTTATATCCCTCAGTGGTTTTGCACACAAGTGAAATATGTGAACACACGAGACTACACTTCCAAAGTCATAATTTAGCTCAATAATAAAGGAACATGCAGTTAACATACAAGTCAGGTAATTACTAGAGTTGTATAGGTGCATTCAAGTATGTATTCAGTTTGTACATTCTGGTTTTACTTTAAAATAACCAGAAATTTAGAGTATCCAGGTCAATATTTAAGACTTTTACTTTTGTTTAAACCTTGATCCTCCCAGCTGTATGGCTAAGCAACAACCAACTTAAGAGATTTCAACGTTAAATGTGTCTGATCCCCTAGGCTCACTTGGGAAAACAGATGGCCGTCCTCTTCTCTGTGAACAAGACTGGAGAGGTAGCAGTGAACCAGAAGGTGGGAGTCATCCAGGATAGTGTTAAACCAGCGCCTCGTGGGGAGCAGAGCCTGGCAAAGGGAAGCACAAAGCGCTCACTTTGTCAGGTACTCCCCGAAGCCAGAGATAAATCGACTATTTCACACAAAGTGGACATCACCAAATGCCCTCCCGACTGTCCACAGACACATGGTATAGAGAACAAAGGGTCTCATCCACGCTGTAAAACAAACTCACACAAGAAACATTCAGTGGCAATGTTTTCCCTTTTACAATGGATGACACAGAAGAGCCTCACAGACCATCTCATCAGGTAGTTGGGTTTTTTGTTTGTTTGCTTGCTTAGTTTGGTTTTTCAAGGCAGATTTTCTCTGTGTAGACCTGAATGCCCTGGAATTCCCTCTGTAGACCAGGCTGGCCTTGAACTCAGAGATCAGCCTGCCTGTGTCTTCTCAGTGGTGGAATTAAAGGCGTGTGCCATCACTCACTACCTGTCTTCATTTTGTAGTTTTTACATAAAATCTGCATGGAACGCCAGTACATGTTTTGTGTTTAAGTGTAAAAACAAAGCTCTTTTCCATTTCCTGTCCCCACTTCCTGTCTTATTCCGTGGCAATAAGACAGACAGGGGAAACTGAGACCGGCGGCTGGATAACTACTTATCTAATCAATGACATCATCTAATAGACCAAGCCACTCAGGTCTGACACGGTGAGAGCATATAAACGAGTCACCTGGTAAAGTAAGTATATGAACAAAATTCTCATGACTGATTGTTAGTCTAATAGTTTTAACACTCATTTCAAGCCAAGAGACAGATTCTTTCAATTTCCTCTATCAGGGAGGATAAGGAAATGGATCACTCTAAACTACATCATTTTAGATCTGACCTTCCATAAGAACCTTGCACCTAACTATATGAAATTTTCTTTAAAAACCATAATTCTAAAAGGCAATAATGACCCATGCCAATACGACAGTTATTAGTACAAACCCTCAAGGAATCAAACCCAGACCTCCCCGTCTATAAAAGCTTGAAATAGAAGCAGACCAAGGGACATCTCAGGTAAGCATTTCAGATGTAGTCACGGCTTCATCTTACTGTTAGAGAACACACAGCAAGCCACTACATATTTCTTACCTCTAGATCAATCATCAGTTCGATGAATCTCTCACAGTAATGAACTTTGTCCATGGTGACAGGCTCTAGAGGTGAGAGAAACATGTCAGAATTTTACCAAGCCATTTTATGTGCTAGTTCTTAAGATTGACAGCTATTTAATAATCTAAACAAAATTACCTGTCTTGATCTTTCTAGCTGAACTATAATTCAGAATAAGAATCTCATATTTTCTCAAAGGCAGGTCATCATTATTTAGTTCTACTAACATGAGGAACTGAAATACTTAGACTGGGTCACAAGTGTGTTTTGTTAATCTGATGTGCAAAAACTGATGAATAAATTATTTTACAGGTGTAGATTTATTTTGTGTGTATGAGTACACATGTATGTATGCGCACGATGGCCTGCAGAGGACAGAAGACGCCAGATCATCTAGGCCCAGTTATAAAAAATAAGCTGCCATGCATGTATTAGGAACACAATCTGGGTCCTTTGCCAAGAGCTGCAGTGCCCTAAATATTGAGCCATCTCTTCAGTCTTAAAAAATGCAGTATTTTTAAAAATCAAAGGTAGTTTTCTTTTTAATGAAAGGCAGTTTTCTATCCAGAGTTTGTTTACTTTCTTCAGTATCATGATACACCAAACTTCTTTTTTTTTTTTTTTTGGTTTTTTGAGACAGGGTTTCTCTGTATAGCCCTGGCTGTCCTGGAACTCACTCTGTAGACCAGGCTGGCCTCGAACTCAGAAATCCGCCTGCCTCTGCCTCCCGAGTGCTGGGATTAAAGGCATGCGCCACCACGCCCGGCGATACACCAAACTTCTAAATATTCTCATGAATAAACACATGTACATGCCTACATGATTGTGCTTATTCACACACACACACACACACACACACACACACACACACACACACACACACACACACACAATGTTTATAGCTAACTTTGAAGTAGCAGTACTTCAAAGAAAGAATTCTTCCACTGTCCCTGCATGATTTTTTTTTTTTTAAATCTTAAAAGGGGATTATGCTGGGCATTGGTGACACACTCCTTTAATCCCAGCACTTGGGAGGCAGAGGCAGGCAGATTTCTGAGTACAAGGCCAGCCTGGTCTACAGAGTGAGTTCCAGGACAGCCAGACAGCCAGGGTTACACAGAGCAACCCTGTCTCGAAAAAATAAATAAATAAATAAATAAATAAATAAATAAATAAGGGGATTATCTTGATTTAAAAAGAGTATATGAACGTTGACATGAAAATGTCAAAGATATATTGAAAAATATAAATTTTTAAAGAATCCTAACACAGATTTACGGTATTCATAAATACAATGTATTATTTATTTTAATTTACTTAAAAATAATTACAGCCTTGTGAAACAAAATACTTTCAGGGTGTAAGGTTTTGCTTTTTCTTAATGTCAGAAAATGGCCTACCACTTACCCCTAACATCATGGTGCTAACATTGTTTCAATTGACACACAATTTTTTTATCCATTGCTTAGCTGAGACTCTAAGCAGTGACTAACTCTGTACCACATCTATCAAAGCCACCCCACAAATGCTTTAGAATGCATTTATTTATCTGTGATTGCAGGAAAATGGCAGGTCAAATGTTACAGAAATCTGAAAGTCTCTATCTACTGTATGAAAATGTTATCTATAGTTTTCCTCACAGACTTCTCCAGCTGGTTTACCTGCTATCCAGATGCTGAAACAATACAACTTAATATCCAGAAGAGACTCTAAATGGCTCTTCTAGAAATTCATTTTCTAAGAGAAAAACTGAGGAAAAGAGAAAGCAAGCAGCTGAGGATGGAGAATTGGATCTTGGTTTTCTAACCTTGTCCTAGGCCAGAAGGCTGTTACAAATGAAACCAGGTAGGTCAGCTCACAGACTCTCAGCTCTCTAGGTGATATAGCAGAAGCACAAGTTCAGGGATAGCCTGGGCTAGAGTTCTGGGCCACTATGTTCTATACAGAAAGATCTAATCTAAAATAAACAAATAAATACATAAACACACAAAATGAATGAATAACTAACTATATAAATACACAAAATAAGACTCCAGTGGGTGTGTACTGTTGCCATGGGCACAGCCGCATCAAGGACTCCCACACCTCAGCTTTACAGGAGTTTCGAAGTCCTGCCTGGTGAAGCTCAGAAGCATGGTAAAGCTTTCCTCAGGTCTTTACTTCCTGGATGACAGCAACCTAAAGTCTGCACCCCTCCTGAGATTGCTCCTACTGAATTAAACCTGCCTCCTTGATTAAATTATATACCATAACCCATCTCCTTGCTCAACTGTATATAAAAATACACCAAGCTTCTGGGTACTGTGGCTTCTCCACCTGACTCCAGCTTTACTGTGTCTCCAAATGTCTGTTTTTTCTTCATTCCCTTGCCACCGCAGTCACGTTAGTCCCTATCGCCATGCTGGACATGGTACCAAACAGACAGACAGTCAAGTGTATGTTTACACTACTTAGAGAACATATATAGGGCTACAGCCACTATGGAAGTCAGTTGGAGGTTTCTCAAGACTACAAAGAGAACTACCCTAACTCAGCCAGCCCTGGACACGAATCCAAAGGACTTGTAAGTCCTACTGCTGAGACACTTACAAATGGATGTTACAGCTGCACTGTTCACAACAGCTAAGAACCAACAATCAATGATACCCATCAACAGATGAATAGAGGAAGAAAATGTAATAAATATGCACAAAAGAAATGTATTTGGGCATAAGGAAAAACGTAGTCACAATATCTGCAAGAAAATAGAAAAACTAGAAGTTCTTATGGGAAACAAGCCAGATGCAGAAAAACAAGGAAGACAAATACCATGCTTTCTCTCATATGCAGAACCTAAGTTTAAACTTACATACATACATACATACATACAAACAGACAGACAAATGTGTGTACATACATGTGTCCATGAGTCTTATGTGTGTTTAGGTCATGAGACTACAAAAGTGAACTTGAGAAGAGAAAAGATCTTTGGAGGGCTGGGGCCAACTGAAACCGTAGGACAGGAAATCTGAAGGGAAGGTACCTGTCAGGAGGGAGATCAGAAGCCAGGGACAGGGGGATGAGGGGTGGAATGAAAGAGAGAAGTGATGGAGGGAGGGAGAAAAGTGAGGATAAAGTACAAACAGTCCATGAGACCCATTACTTTGTATGCTAATTTAAAAACATGATATATAAAGGCATACGAGCTTCCTCCATCTTACGTTGTAGCTAACTATCTTAAAAACACCTCTGATCCTCCCACCCAACTCCTATCACGTGAAAACACTATTCAGTGCTGTATTATAAAGTAGCAAATGAGATCATAAACACCTAATGCACTATTGTCCCCAGCCTCCTGCAGAGAACTCAGACCTGGTAAGCAAATACAAACATTTACTAACGAAGCAAACATTTCAATAACTGTGTTGGTGCTTTAATAACCCTTCCAGGCAGAACCAACTCTCAGGCCGGCAATATACAGGAAATGGAAAGGACACACATCTGTTATTAGAGTTTTAAATCATTCTAGGAGCAGTGTTTAGAGTAGACAAAAGTGAATTCCAGGAGGGCAACTACTTAATAATACACAGCCGAGTGGATGAAAGGTGGCTGGTTACCAGAAAGCGGGATGGACTTCAACACAGAGATGAACTTCTGGATGAGCCGGGAGAGAAACCTTCTTTCTTGGTAAGCCCTAAGAATCAAGCAATAACCCAATTATTTCTGAAATAGTTATAAAAGGTAAATTTAAACTCTGAGCTGTTCAAATGCTCTGTCTTTGATACTGAGCACACAGTGTCCTCCTCATACATTCACAGGAAGACAGGAGCAGCCTCATCACTGGCCCCATTTGCCTGCTAAGGACCTCCTCCAGTTATTATAAGTTTCTACCTAAATTCTGGGGTCAGGGGGCATAGGACATTTCAAAATTTTATCTATACTATTACTAGCCTTAAAAGTCTAATGTTTAAGGACTAGAGAGATGGCTTAGCAGTTAAGAGCACTTGCTGCTCTTCCAGAGGACTGGAGTTCAGTTCCAAGAACCTACATGGTGGTTCACAACCATCTGTAACTCCAGCTCCAGGAGATGGGATGCACTCCTCAGGCCTTCACAGCAATGCACACATGTGGCATACGTATACCCAGACAGGCAAAATACCCCCCCACACGTAACATTTTAAAAATCTCATGTTCAACTAGACATAGTGGCAGGTGCCTTTAATCTCTGTACTTGGAAAGCAAAAGCAGGAGGGACTCTGTGAGTTCAAGGCCAGCCTGGTCTACAGAGTGAGACTATCCTAAAAAACAAACAAACAAACAAAACCCTAATGTAGTTAAGTTAGGTAGCAAATACAGGGAGAGGATTACAATGGCTAGAGACTTAACATCAGTTTAAAAGTCAATTCCTGCTCCCCAATTTAACCATCAATTAATAAAACATCAAGTAATAGGTAGCTGTATCATGTAAACCCTGCTAGAAATACACAGTATAGTGAGTGATCAGAATCTACGTGGGGGCTGGAGAGGTGGATCAATGGGCAATGGGGTGCATGTACAACGAGCTGGAAGACCTGATTTTGTTCCCTAGCAGCTGTGTGAAAAGCCTGGCATGGGGCTGTGCATCTCTCTGTCTTACCAGACACAGGAGGCTCAGGAGGAACCAGAGGGCGGAGGCTACACAGTCAAAGACCTGCTCAAAAACTAAGGGAGAGAGCACTAGAGAAAGACAGTCAACACCCATCTCTGGCCTCCAAGCACACACTGCAGATCCCTGTAAAATACTCGTACTAATCCAAGGGAAGCATCTGCTGCTAACTTAGGTGGACTCAGCACTACGTAAAAGGAAGCAATAAATCCCATGTCACGACCCAAAGCCTGAGGTGGAGGAAGCTCTGGCCACATACTGCTCTCTTGCTCCTGGGTCCATCTTCTCATCATTCTTTTTAATCAAGTTCCAGAATTTTCTTAGCTTTGGTGTCTTTTTCAATTCTAATTCCAATCGTGCCTATAAGAGAAGTGTGATACACAGCAATCAGTAACACTAACAGATGTGATCCTGAGATTGAACATTAGCTAGTCTCTTTAGATATATGTCATATGATAATCTGAAAACAATAAGACAAAGTATGAAAACTATGAAATTCGAAAAACACTATTCTATATTTTAATAAAAATAAAATGGAAGAATAATCATTATTATAAGCTAATAATTTAGTTCTAAATTTAAACTTAAAAATCTGAAAAATAGCATAAATGTTTATAAGAATTATTACTGAAATAAAAAAAAAAAACCTAAGTCTCCAACAATAAGCATTAAAATAATTGTCAAGGCTGGGCCTAGAGTTTAGTGATACAGGTTCTGCTAAGCATGACAAATTTCTGGGTTCAAGCCCTAGAACTGGGGTGGGAGGTGGAAGGTGGGAGAGAGAAACTTCTGCCAAAATAAGGAGTAGTTGTCTGAGCAAGGGGTGTGCCCATATGTTCAGTACTGATAAAAGGAATGCAAGTTCTAGGCCAGTCTAGGCTACACAAGATCCCATCTCATCAAACACATAAAAGAAACAAAAGGGGCTCACACCAGCACACTTTCTCATTAGTATTGTTTACATGTGTCTCACTCAGCCAACCTGTACCAGTGACTGACTGGTCTGCACATCTGGGTGTGTGCAGAAACAAGAGCAGGAAGCATTACGCTGAAAAGTGGTCATGTTTAGTTGACTCAGGAAATATGTTAATCTATTATGCACATAGCATTTAATAAAGAAAATAGAAAAACAGAAGTGGTTAAAATAAAGTATGATCCAGACCATCTACATTTAACCTCATCCAAATACATACAAAAGGATAACAATCATACTTTGTTTGCTATCACTTTTCTCTTCAAGTTCAATATTAGCCCCTCATTTCACCTTACAGTACTAAAATTAAGGGCAGCATACAGTAGGATGCAAGCGACAATCCTTAAAAATGTCAAAGCTCCGTTTATAGGAAGTTATTACAAAGTAGATTCCTACAGAGGAAGGAGATTTCGGCTGAGACGCTTCTGAGTCCCTGTTAAAACCATCAGTCAGAAACTGTATCTATCAGATACATGGAGACATTCTGAAGTGGGTACTTACAGGCTGCAAGCCCATCCACATAGGAAGGGAGATAAGCTGCTGTACCTGACTCCTTATCAAGTCTACTTCCTGTTTAAAGCACAAAGAAAACAAGTTTATAGTTTATATACATTTCCAAGTTACTACATACATAGTTTATTTCCTTTTAGAGTCCTGGGAGAAAAAGATGTCATCAATACTTTAAAATTGGTGATATTTTACTATTTAGAAGTTCAACAAGGAACTAGAGATGGTTCAGTGGTAACAATGGTTAAGAGTACTTGCTGCTTTTAGAGAGGGCCAGGGTTTGGTTACAAGCATGAACCTTGTGAGGACCACAACAGTGTGTAACTCCAACTCTAGGAATCTGACACCCTCTCTGGCTTCTGCTGGTACCCACATATACACAGCACACACATATACACAGCATACACACACACGCGCGCACACACACAAACATACACAATACACAACACACACATATACATTAACACACACACACAGAAATCAAGTCTTTTAAAATTTTTCACATTTAAAATGGCAGTTTTCATTATTTTCAGCTTTAAAAAAATCACTTATTCACAAATTGTATTTGTAACCTCCAAATTAATTCTCCCTGTAGTAACCCCAGAGAGCACAGAACATCAGAGACTTTCTTCTGTGTCTTTATAAGGGCCAAGTCATGAACTCAGGCAGCAAATAGAAACCTGGCAACCACTCATCTAACAGTATCTTGTCTTCAGGTTAAGAATGGACTATATTTTCCTGCGTAAGTCTAAGGGATGATTAATTCAGAGGCATCTGTCTTTAAACAAGTATGTATATACTTTCAGATATGCATAGGGAGGAAGCTGGGGTAAAATATTAGTTACTAAAAACATTTCATTTTTTTACAAGACGATTTCATGAAGGATGAAAATGTGTTACAACAAAACAAGACATCTCAAAAAGCATCCAGTCAACTAAGGTAATTACAACATAGCTCTCCCGCTAACTAGCTAGCCTGCACATGAGACACCACACAAAAGAAGACTACGTTGGCATCAAGACTGTGCAGACTTCATTGTTTAAAGTATTTATTAACCAGGCCCTTGGCTCCTCCTCACATTCATGCTCTCCCTTCTTCCTCTCATTTTCATTTTTTAAGTTCAGTAACAGAGGAGGAATCAAGTCCAAACTTGTAAAGGCAATAAGGCTTATCTATCTCTGTCAGAGATGCTGATCTGAAGTTCCCAGCATCCGCTTTACTCTCTCTACTACTACTACTACTACGCAGGAAGTGGCAGCCGTCAGGTGCTCCTCTAATCTCACTCTGAAAATGTGAGCACAGAGTAAACTCACCAAGCTATTGAAGCAGTGATCCAGGAAGAGCAGGAGCACGGTCTGCTCGTGGAGGGAGAACTCGCCATCAGTCTCAGCTAATGCCGCTTTCAAGATGCACTTAAAAAAGAACGGGAAGTGGTCTGGTTTCTTCTTAAAGGTCTGCAAAGGATTAAAAAAAAAAAAAAAAATCACTTTGAGCCAGGAGGTGGTGGCGCACGCCTTTAATCTCACCACCATGGGAGGCAGAGGCAAGCAGATCTCTGAGTTTGAGGCCAGCCTGGTCTACAGCATGAGTTCCTGAACAGCCAGTGGTACATCCTGTTTCAAAAGACAGAAACAAACAAGCAACAAAAAATTCACTTTGAGTCTTGCTTGCATTTTTCTGTATTAGAATCCCTGGTGGGGGTTTTAGGAATGGGTTAGCATAAGTCATTTCATGTGATGTGCATATGTGGTAAGAGAAGCCCTGCAGACCTCTCATCACTGACAGTAAGTCAGTGAGCTCCTGACAGGACTACGAGAGACCTCAGGCTAACAGAATAGAGGCTTCAATTCTCTTACTTGTTCTTGTGCTTGTCCAGTTATACTTTATTTAGATAAAGCTTTGTTTTCTTATTAAGATTTTGGAGTATCTTAATTCCTTTGATTTAAACAAAACAACTATATCTCCAGCAAAAACTATAGTTTTCATGCTGTAATTAATCTCAAGACAGCTTCTCCTGCTCAATGCTTCTCTTGACTCTTATAATGTAAATTTATATATTTATATATATTCAAGGCCCTGCAGACAAGTGAAGGAGATGTGTAGTTTACTGTACACAGAGTTGTGTTTCCACTCGACTCTCTATATCAGCCTCTACCAACAACATCCCCACGACACTAACAGCAGCCAAGCCTACAGGACCAGCACCCCTCATTTCTTTCTTTTCCTTCTAAGAAAGTGCTCACTGAACCACATCCTAGCCCAGCTGCTTGTTAACATAGTCACTTGTTTCTTAAAGGTGGTTTGTACCTAAGGCTCTGGCCTACTGTTCTTTCTATGCTAATGACTCTGAAGATGCACCTCCAGTCCAGGTCCTTAGCACCTGATCCTTGCGTTTGTCCCTTTTACTACTCATCACAAGGCAATTTAAACTTCAAGCCTAAACTTCAAGCCTTTAAAGCCTTTCATAGAGTTCCTCCAGTCCTCTATTCTTACCTTTATGGTAAATGGCACCGTCATCTATTAATTTTAGTTGCCTATATTTGGTAAGCTATTGAAAATAATACATTTCCCTAAAGCTACTTGAATTATCAAATCCAGTCAGTTGATTATTTTAAAATCCTATATTGTCCTCTGAATCTATGATAGCTGCACCTTATCCATAATTTTGCTTTCTGTAATTTCAGTTACCTGCACCAACTAGTCTAAAATTATTAAAGGGGAAATTCTAGAAAGAAACAATTCCTGTGTTTTCAACTGCACAGGGTTTTGAGGAATGTGATGAAACCATGTTTGATGTGGCCTGGGGTATCAGTGGCACCCTAGGATCTCAGCATATCAATCACACCCTAGTATCCAGTCTATATAACCTGTTTGCCCTCTAGACGTTTCATCTCAGCCAGCAGGCTGATTTAACTTTTATTTTCCATAATAATCACTCCACAATACAAGAAAAGTAATCCTGACAATCAGTGTCCAGTATAGTATAATTCTATTTTATTATTAATCACTGTTGATCTGTCACACTGCCCAACTTACACAGAACTTAATTCTAATGCTTATAGGAAAGGATATACATGAACACATAATTTATGAACATATATAATGTATATATTACTATGGAGTAACACACACATATATGGCTATCTACTGGAGTCTTAGAATATATCCCTGTACAAAATGGGGGATTCCTGCATTGTCATTCCTCTGTTTCAAATTCTAATTACTAAAGTGGTCTCTATAATAAATGAATTGATGAAAGTATTACTTGGCTTTAAAATAAATCCCTCTTACTTTCTATAATGGCTTGAAGCAACTTCCTGAGAGCCCTAGGATGTCTCAGTAAGGTTTACTGTCCATAGTTTAACCTGAGCTCAAATGTGCCCTGAGATGACAGTCACTTAATATCTGAGTGAAATGTCCATGCTTTAATCTCGACAGCTCTAAACTCTATCTTCAACAATTTATCACTTTGAAAACCACTTCATCAAAGACGGCAATTACGATGCTTCTTTATTACTTAAAAAATATGCTTGGAAGGAAACTCTTAGTGAACTGGCCATCTATGGAGGGCACCACACTGTGAGAAAGGCTCTGTTTACTCTAAAGAAACCTTCAGTTCATTAGAAATTTTCAAATGGCAAAAGCAGTCCCAAATTGAAAGGGTAAAAAAAAAAAAGACTGATCTGAAAGTACAGCATAAGCACCTGCCAATGCTCACATATTACCTCTTATAGTTATCAATGTATCCTTTGCCAATTCTAAATATAAGTCACTGTCATCCATGTTATTACTTTTTCAATCACAACATAGAAAAATAACTCTACCTTCATAATGTTTAGGGCCTAGAAAATCAGTGGGAAGTAATATAACCAAAAGAAGCCTAACATTACCTTTTACACATGCATACTTTGTCTCCCGGTACTTTATCTACCCTCGGGTAAGTGCTGGCGCTAAGAGGACACCTGCTATCAGGAAAAGATGCTGCTGCTCTGTAACGCCTTAAGAAGGACCATCATGAGAACTGTGAAGTACTTTAGTTGTTTTTACCTCCCAGGCTGGGACATTTTCTCTGAACTTCTCATTTACCATACAGCAGATGGACATTAAATAGGCCTTGCTGGAAACTTCTGGAGAATAATTCATCCAAAGATAATTTTCAAGATACTGGCTGTAAAGGATTTTTAAAAATAGAATATTTCATTAGTTATCACCAGACATTGTACTGCATCACTCACCTGAAAAAGAGAAGTATTTCTATTTTTCTAAAATCCTTACTTAGGACTTGCACGTCTTTCCCAGACTTCCCTGTACTCTGGCTGCCACTGGACACTTAGATGTAGAGACCATGGCTAAGAGAGTGACACAGTCACACTTCCAAGCAAGACGATATCAAAGGAGGGTTAGGGGGGTCAGATCTTTAAGGGTAAGGTGAGTTTAATCACCTAGGAGACATATCCCTGGGTGTGTCCATGAGAACGTTTAGAGAGATACTTAAGTGAGGAAGGACGTCTAACCCTGAATGCAGACATCCTGGAGTGAAGGAAAAGGGAGACAGGACAGGGGCAGCTGAGCACCAGTCCTCATGGCTCTCCACAACCTGACGGGAGGTGATGTGACCAGTCATCCTGGTTCCTGCTGCCACAACTCCAGCTCTAACGTCATACTTGCTCTACCATGACATGGACAACTGTAACCCCAACCAGACCTTTCTGTCCTTAAATGGCATGACAAGTACTTTGTCATAGCAACAAGAGAAGCCACTAATCCACTAACATACAATGTCTCTACCACTGAATATTCTCTGACCTGAAGGCCCACAGGAGTAAAAATAAAATCATTTAACAAACATTAACTTTAAACCAAAATGATATCATGGGCATTTTCACAAACAAATATAACTCAGATACAGATATTTGCACTAGTTCTTATCAGAAAAAAAAAAAAGACTTATAACAATTATAACCATCAAAAAGAGGTTTTACAACTCAGCTTAAAAGGTAATTCAACATAATTCAGTTTTCTAGGCAACTGTTAATTCCCTTCTGGATACTAAAATTCTTAATTTAGACTTATGGAAATGTGAACATATGAAATTTAAGTATTTATGACCTTCTAAACATAAGTTAGTATTTATTAAAGAAAACAGAACACAAATTGTTGTATTGGGCTATAAGATACTGTCAAGCATTCATGAAAACAGAAAAGCACTGTGCTCCACACATTAAGTGACTGCAGCTATAGCTTTCCACACGCTTGTGCCCACACAGGGGGTGGGGAGGGTAATACTCTTCTACTTCTGTGTTCTTCTGTACCTCAGGAGCTCACCAGAGCTGGTATTTATCTCCATGAGCCCAGTACTAGAATTCCTTCTTGGTTAGTTTGCAATAACTTAGGAAGCCTGATGAGATTTTAAACAAATGCTGGTCAATAGAATCAGGTCAGAGACCAGAGTGCTATCCAGCACATGAGCGAGGACTCGTTTTTATCCCTTATTTGAATATTCTTCTTCTTCTTATATCATGTCTTAGAGTTTCTGTCCGCTATAAGTGGTGTGGATCATTCTTTAGCTGACATTTACTTCCTGACAGTTTAGCTGGGTGCAGATTCTAGGTCCCGCTGACTTTTTACTCTGGCAGATTTTAAATCTTCACTCTATTTTAGTTCTTGGTAGTGGTATTGTTTTTTGTTGTGTTTCTGGAATTTAATGAAGTTGTGCACTTCTAGAAAACTCAAGATTCTGTCTGCTGGCCCCTTTCCCATTGTCTAATGACACCTCCTCAATGCCCCATCAAGCTTTGTCATTCTAGACACTGTATTTCCTACTTTCTTATTTCCCATGTTTACTATTTTCTAACTAATTTCCTTAGATAAAATGTCTTAAACTCATGGTTACAATCAGGAGATGAGGGATGCCAGAGCTTTCTCCATGGGTTCTTCCCACACCAACTGACACCTGCTCAAGAGAATCCCTGGAAGACATTCCCAGAGCTAATCCTGGTCAGGACAAGCCCTCACAGGAAACCCAGCAGCGTATCTCCCAGGTGACTCTAGATCCTATCACAGTCAATTAACACTTTTCAGTAATTATAAATGTTTCACTATCCTTAATGCAGTCATTAAAACATTCTGGTTTCTTGACACTAAGAAAACTAATTAACCTTAACTGTATAACAACATCTTCCTTTTTATGTGTCTTTGCCACAGTTTGGATCTTGGGGGTCACCCAGAGGATGATGAACTAAAGGCTTGATCCCTGGATGGTTGTGCTACTGGGAAGCAGAAGGGCCGTCAGGAAGTGGAGACTGGTGGAAGAGAAGTCCCTAGGTATGTGCACCTGAAAGGAATTCTGGGGCTCTGGCCCTTCCTGAATTTCTTTGCTTTTGGCTGCCATGAGATGAGCACAGTTCTCATCATGATACACTGTGCTATTGCAGGCCTAAAACAACAAGCTGAAATTACCATTGACAGATCCTCTGAAACCACTAGCCAAAACAAAGCTTTTCTGACTATTTCAGGTATGTTGTTATGGTAATGACAACCTAATATTCTGCTTGAAAAGTGGTCTGGTATGGTAGAAAATATGTACTTATTCCATGACAGGAAAGGACTCTTTCCCAGATTCAGTTTTCTCCACAATAATCCAGAAAGATCTTTCTAAGATTAATGTGAGAATAAAATTGAATTCTTAGGGTATACTAGCTAACATAAACTTTACAACCATAAACTCTAAAACTCTAAAAAAAGATCAGTTACTTGATGCCGTTTTTAATGAAGACTGAATTAGTTTACATTGGTGTCCTTTATAGTTCCCTGACAATTTGACACAAGTGACAACCATTTTGGAAGAGGGAATCTCAATTGAGAAAATGCCCCACTAGATTGGCCTATGGACAAGGCTGTAGTGCAATTTTGTAATTGACAACCAGTATGGGGACGGCCCAGCTCACAGTGGATGGTACCATTCCTGGGTTGGTGGCCCAGGTGCTGTAAGAAAGCAGGCGAAGAATCCATGAGGAGTGAGCCAGTAAGCAGCACTTGTTCATGGCTTCAGTTCTTGCTTCCAGGTTCCCGCCCTATCTGAGTTCCTGCCCTGACCCCTTCAGTGATGAACAGTGATATGAAAGTATAAGCAAAATAAACTCTTTCCAGAACAACTTGCTTTTGGTCATGGCTTTTCATTACAGTAATAGTAACCCCAACTAATACATAAGTTGATATCTGGAGCGAGGTATTTTCAGGACAGACCTGACCAGGTTCTGGGAAGGACTGTGGAAGGACTTTGGAACTTTATAAGAAAAGCTACTGAGTATTCGAAGCTTAGTGAGCTGTTGTAAGAATTTGAAAGATTAAAGGATAATGCTGAGAGTTATGAATATGATGGAGGATGGGGGACATTTAATGTTTTTAATTAATAACCTGTGGCTCTGGTCAGACAGGGCTGAAGAATCAGCTGTGATTAACAAGAGACCATCACCACTGAAGTAAAAGCTTTGCTATATTGGGTTAGTTGATGCTGATTTCCTAGGAAAGGAGCTGGGAGTAAGAAGAGACCAGCATCACTAAGGTGAAACCTTTTGGGAAGTTTTTGCTCAAGCTCAGCACACAGAAGCTGTAGTGTAGAGGAAGTCAAGGTTTTGCCTGGTGCTGGCAGTCTAACCTGTCTCTGTTCCTGAGTGCTGGCATGAAAGGCATAGAGTAGGGAGTAAGGAATTAACCCAGAGGCTCTTATCTGTGATGCAGACCAGAACTCAAGGAAGTATAAAAAAAATAGAAAGGCTTTGAGCTTTGGCATCAAACACTGTACCAATAACTTTACCGCACCATCTTTAAAAAAATTACCTAATGTCTGTGACTTCTGCTTGTTCAGTAATTAGAGTGGAAAATACCTCTATTTCAGGGTGGCTAGGTGTGCTATGTATACAAAGCATTTAGCACTGATTGAGACACGTTCAGTCTATGCTGACCAGTATTACTGTTTTTATTTTTATAAGCTAGACAAACCTGGATGTGGGATGGTCTCTTATACCTTTATAATTAAAAGTTGTGTGTGAACAAGGCATGATGGTATATACCTTTCATCCCATCACTCAGGAACAGAGGCAGGTGAATATCTGAGTTCCTGGTCATCTTGGTCTATATAGTGAGTTTCAGGCCAGCCAAAGCATCATAGAGAAACGTTTCCCCAAACAAACAAGCAAACTCAACAATGACAACAACAACAAAAAACAAAAATCACCACAACTACCACCACCACCAAAAACAAAACAAAACAAAACAAAACAAAACAAAACAAAACAAAACAAAACACCTGTTTTCCAGCTGGAGATAAAGGTCAGAAGGGCGGCACATACCTAACGTGTGTAATGGCCTCGGGAAGAATATTACACTTTCTTCTGTTTAAAACATTTAGGTTTATAACTAGGTTGGAACAATGATGTCTTAATAACAAAAATTTAGCTAAGAAGGAAGAAAAATAGATATAGAGTATACCCCGATTTATTTCCACAGACCACTTATAAGTAGTGAAAAACAACTAAATAAATACAACTTGTATTCACAGCTGTTCCTGAAGCCTATAGTACTCTGCTCTGTATCGGAAATGAACACTTTACTCACACGGGAGTCCTCATCACCATCCATGCAATGATTTCACTCACCTAAATTCCAGCAGCATTATTTTCCTGATGGCAAACCTAAAAACATAGAAATCAAAACAACTTTGAAATAGAAAATAGGAACATTTCAGAGATCTTAATTCTCACTCATTTGGAATCTTTATAAACAAATTAAAGGACAAATCAGACTTTATAACATCAGATCACAGGTGCTAAAAGCCAGCCTGGGGCAGTTTGGAAAGCACTAAGGCTCTCATCACAGGGCACAGGGGCTGCCTACATCCCAAATGCAGACGTCAGATGTGTCTCCTGCTCTTCAGTCTTGATTGTGGAGAATACTAGATATTTCTTTTGTTACACTATTCCTTTATAATAGAGGTGGCTTTATATGAATAAACAAAGCTTTACTAACGAGCTATATCTCCAAAGTCAGTTCAAATGGCTAATTTTCTTTAATTATTTTCTAAGTTGGGGGAAAAAGTAGCCTGACTTGAACACTGCCATAGGTAATAGTTGGCAGATTTGAAACTTACACGTACCACTCCTCAGGAGATCATTACCCTGTCACAGTCCTACTCCACTGCTTTCGGATCTCTTAAACAGTTTCACCAAGCGCACGCTGTCACAAAACTTTAGCAAGGATGAAATGAATGCTTCTACTATAAAAGCAGAAGTCTGAAGGAACAATGACAAACATCTGCTCCCACAGTTCAGCAAGGCTACAGAATGATGTGACAGCTTGAGTGACACTCTGGGTGGCAGCTTAGCTAAAGGGTGAGTGTAAGATAAAGCAACCACCCAGCAACTGCCCTCACATTGAAGAGTTTTGGAGAGATGAATAGCCACAAATAATAATCACAACTATAAATGTCAGAAGTAGTCTTTATGCTTTTCTAAGATACCAATATTGACTGACAACATGCATTAAGCATGACACTGTGCTCATAACCTAACACATGTTTCATTAATCCATCGAAAGGTGGGCAATTTGTGTATAATACCTAGGTGCACCGACTCTATCAGCATCCACATCCCCATAGCTGATAAGGAAACAGGAGGCAGATATGTAAGTTGTTTTACTACCATACAACTTCCCAGGGTGTAGTTGTGCAAAAACACAGGATTCGGAGTTGTACAGCATCCTCACAACCACATTGAAAACTGTGTAAGGAGAAAAAAGTATTTTCAAATGCTAAAAAGGGTTGTGTCATTATGAATACGTGGTATGTGTGGACACAAACACACAGCACAGTGTGTGTGTGTGTGTAGGTCAGAAAGCTGAACTCAAGTCTCTAGGTTTGGGAGGCAAGTGTTTTACCTGGAGAGGTGTCTGGCTGGCCTGCCTGCTTATTTAACATTCAAAAACCATGTAAGCCTATCATATTTACTTTTTCATCTCATTTGGTTTTCACTTATGAATTAAGATGTTAGAGGAAGCAACAAGCTTGTCTGCCTCTGGAGTGCAGACAAAATCCAAGTTCCCTTGGTTTCTAAAGAGGTATAGCATTCTCATCTGTGAGGGTTACCATACTCTTTCAGTGTCAAATAGACAGAAACACAAAGTAGCGAGATAAAGTATTTTATAAGTCAGTTTTATTTTTCTACCATAAAATTCACCTAATGGATACATAACAGGATTAAGAATAATGCCAAAGGGTATAAGTTAGTAAGTCCTGTAAGAAAACGGAGGCCATTCCTGCTAATAAACAAAGTAGTGGACACGAGCCAAGGGAATAGACCAGTACCTCACTACTGAGCAGTACCTGAACCAAGTTCCTAGACCAGATGCAGTAAGAGCATCTCAAAATCCTTGGGGACAGGTAAATGGACTACTGTATGTAAAATGCTTAGAGCAAAGCCAGCACACAGGAAACAGACAGCAACAACTCCTATTTTAAATGAAAGTTGCATAAAAACGCAGTAAGGGAAGCTTTCCAAAACTGACATTGCAAGAAATAATGAAAATGAGCAAATTATGTAACATGACACACTACCCACTTGACTAGGCAAAAAAGGCTTTTAAGAATTAATTTTGAGATCCCAGAAGTATCTATTTTTACACCACAAGTATATTAAGATCTGAATAAATGGGTACTGTGATATTAAAAGTATCTCAAGACTATAAGACAGATTATTTTGGGAGTATATTATAACCATTTAATAAATATTACATCAAGCCATTCCCTAGATACTGAAGATGACACATTGCTCAGCAAAATAATTTCCTCAGGCACTAGTCTAAAATACTGTTGATTTAAAGCTTTTAATGTATATGGCAATTTTTGTTATAAAAACTCTTAGCAGCCTCACAAACCAACCATTAAACGTTCACTCCCCTATTTTGATGCTGCCTCCTCTTCCTCCTCTTCATCATCACGGTTTTTTGAGAAAGGGTTTCTCTGTGTAACAGCCCTGGCTGTTCTAGAACTCACTACGTAGACCAGGCTGACCTTGAACTCATACAGATCTGCATTTCTCTGCCTTCTGAGTGCTGAGATTAAAGGTGTATGCAACCAACTGCTTTATTTTGCCTTCAAATTATTTCGTAAAATTTACTTCTTAAAGACTTAGCACATTAAAATACCAAGCAAAGGACTCTACAAAGTTTGAGCTTGCCTGGTGGTACACACATGTAATCCCAGCACCTAAGAGGCTAAAAGGCAGGAGGATTCAAGGCCAGTCTTGAGCTTTGCAAGACTTTATCTCAAAAGTCATTATAGAATTACAATATTTAAACAATTATCACTGAAAAATATTAACTGGCCATACATTATCTACAAGTAAATACATGAAATGATGACCAACACACATATTAATTTCTTTAAGGCATCTCATGACAGAATGAGGGTCTAAACCCTTCCATGTGAGGTGGGGAAGGGAAGATAAAAACTCCATATGAAGATGGACACCCTGGGGACTAGGAACAGGGAAGGGGTTTTTGGTTTTATTTGTTTGTTTGTGGGTGAGTTTGCTTTTTTTTCCTGTTTATTTACATTTCAAATGTCCCCGTTCCCGGTTTCCCCTCCACAAACCCCTATCCCATCTCTTCCTCCCTGCCTCTATGAGGATGCTCACCCACCCACACACCCACTCCCACCTCACTGCTTAGCATCCCCCTATGCTAGGGCATCGAGCATCCTCAGGAACATAGGCCTCTCCTCCCACTGACGGCAGATAAGGCTATCCTCTGCTACATATACGGCTGGAGCCATGGGTCCCTAAATGTGTATAGTCCCTGGGAGCTCTGGGAGGGTAGGGAAGGCCTGGTTGGTTGATATTGTTGTTCTTCCTATGGGGTTGCAAATCCCCTCAGCTCCTTTAGTTCTTCCCCTTTGGGGTCCCCATGTTCAGTTTGATGGTTGGCTACGAGCATCCGAATCTATATTGATCAGGTGCTGGCAGAGCCTTTAAGTTACTCCTTTATGTACATTATTAAAAATATGTCTTGGTTTTATGCAATATATATAGATATTTTATATCCTGGTTTTATAATTTTAAGAGTGTTTTAGATTTACCAGAAATAGTAAAAAAATTATTAGTTAACTTGAAATAAACGTATGCTTGCTCTGCTCTATTACCTATCTATCTATCTATCTATCTATCTATCTTTTTTTTTTTTTTTTTTTTTTTTTTTTTTTTTT
>NC_034592.1:97706729-97713623 GCF_900095145.1 Mus pahari
TTTTTTTTTTGGTTTTTGAGACAGGGTTTCTCTATGTAGCCTTGGCTATCCTGGAACTCACTCTGTAGACCATGCTGGTCTCGAACTCAGAAATCTGTCTGCCTCTGCCTCCCAAGTGCTGGGATTAAAGGTATACGCCACCAGTGCCCGGCTTCTATCTATCTTCTATCTACCTATCTATCCATTTCTTGGTTCTTCACAAACCAAATAAGGCATGTGAGTTTAATCCCTCCGATCTGACTCTGAATCTAGAAGACACAGAGGAACTATGCAATAATCAATACAATCCCTGTAACTCTGAATAGAAAGTAAAAAGATCCTTTCAAGCTAAGACCAGAACCAGACATTCAAACACACCCACATGGTCTACATAAACTCAAGGTACCACACAGACATTCAGACATACCCACATGGTCTACATAATCCCAAGGTACCACAATTAAACTCACTCCTACCGTGATTTGACGATCTCTTTTTCATATATTTCTTCAATTACCTGTTGCCAAAAGTATAAAAATGTTTAATATGTTAATCACCTTGATTTCCAATCTAAACTGAAAGCTTTCAATTATAGAGATTACATAAAATAAGAAAGATCAAATATTCTAACAGGAGACTTTAGTGATGACATATTTCTCAAGTATAGAATAGCAGAAAGTAAAGTAGTATAAGTAATAAATCTATTCACATAAAAACTAATCAATATACTTTAATCCACAATATTCTTTAAACAGGATGTATTTATAACATTTCTAGACAAGTAAACTTCATAAGTCATAGTTTCAAAAATTAATTTTAAATGATTTTAAATGGTATTAGACTCTAACACTCATTCCAAGAGCTAGGCAGATAATAAATTAAAAGTGTGAGGATATTACAGAAACAAAGGATAACTGCTATATCCAAATGAATATAACATCATGCTTCCTAGGGTATATAGAAATTGGCCTCTGGAGTTAGAAGACTGCTTCAAACCATCACTGTGGCCGGCTATGACCCTGCTACAAGTGTCTGACCTTTCTAATGTTGTTTTCCTCATTTAAGATATGGTTTGATCATGAGACCAGATGTGGTAGTGGACACCTTTAATTCCAGCACTTGGGAGGCAGAGGCGAAACTCACTCTGTGCAGGGTTAGCAAAGCCACTTAAAGCATTCAACTCAGTGCACACCGGCAGAGCTGAAGGTCTGAGTGGCCATCACTTACCAGTTCAGCGCTCTACAGCATCTGCGCTTCCTCTGCAGCAAGGCCTAGCTAAGACTCTTCCAGGCAGAAGCCTGTCATGCACTTGTTTGACAACTGCTTTGATGAAACCCTCAGACCACTGAATATTCATCTTTTCACCTATTCTACCTAAAACAGTTTCCAGTCTTTCCACTCTTTTCCTCAGACTAGCAACCTAAGTTCAATCAGGAAACAAAAGACTCTATTTGTAATGAACAGCCAAAACTCTTACATAAAAAAATTCCATATATTAATAGGAATATTTGTTGAATGCTCATCTGTAATAATACAATATGTAAAAATAATCTAAGACTCCACGGAGGGGAAATTGCTGCACACACACACACACACACACACACACACACACACACACACACACATCTTTTGGAAAGGATTAAAAGAAATAAAACAAAATGTCAATGTATGTCATCTCTAGGTGATGATTTTTATGTTCTTATATGTAACTTCTAAGGATTCCAAATTTTCTAACATAAGAAATTAGTATGGTAATGAAAAAGAATATTTTCAATTTTTTAAAAGAAGCTAAACAGGAGTAAGGCCCAAGCAAGGATGATTAAATCTTACTTAGAAGGGGGAATAAAATAGTCACAGGAAGTAGATGGAGGGAGGGAACTGAGTGGAAGAGGGGAGTGGGGAGAGGGAAGGGAATGAGTTGTTAAGGAACAGGTCTGGGGAGGGACAGAAAGATGGCCAAATGGCCATGAGAATTAATGGAAATCTACAACTGACAGGATGGGGAGGGGGAGGGTATCTCCAGGATGTGACAGAAACCTGGGATAAGGAAGGCTCCCAAAGAATCAATGTGGGTGACCTTAGCTAAGACTCAGAGTATTGGGAATATGGAACTTGAAGAGGCCACCTCCTGTAGCCAGGCAGGAACCACATTTGAGCAATAGATACCTACCCACCCACAAAACTTTTGACCCAAAATTTATCCTGTCTACAAGAAATGCAGGGATGGGTGATGGAGCAGAGACTGAGGGAACAGTCAATCAATAACCGGCCCAACTTGAGACCCATGGGCAAGCATCACCATTAGTGACACTATTAAAGATACTCTGTTATACTTACAGACAGGAGTCTACATATGGCTGTCCTCTGAGAGCCTCCACTGAGCGGCTGACTCGGAGGGATGCAGAAACCCAGAGTCGAACAGTGGATGGAGCTTGAGGACTCTTATGGGAGTTGAGCGAAGGATTGCGGACTCAGAAAGAGATAGGAACTCCACAGGAAGACCAACTGAATCAACTAACCTGGGACCCTGGGGCTCTCAGAGACTGAACCCCCAACCAAGAGCATACACAGGCTGGACCCTGAAACTATGTAGCAGATGTGCAGCTTGGTCTTCATGTGGGTCCTGACCAACTGGAGTGGAAGGGATCCTAAAAGCTGTCACCTGTCTGTGGGATATGTTCTTCTAGCTGGGCTGCCTTATCTGGCCACAGTGGGAAAGGATGCCCCTAGCCCTGAAGAGACTGATGTACAAGAGTTGGGAAATACCCAAGATGAGCCTCCACCTTCTCAAAGGAGAAAGTGGGGGAGGGGGAATATTTTTGGAGCAGGTCACTGGAAGGAGGGGCAGTAAGTGGGATGTAAAGTGAATAAATATAAAATGTATTGAAAGCTTTTGTTGAATTAATCTTTAAAACAATACCAAGAGCACAACTGTTTGCAAATATATTGTAAAACAAAGCTACTTACTTTTATATCAAAAGGTGATTTCTTCTTGATATGAGGAGCCCAGTATTTACATGCTAGCTGCAAAAGTAAACAGTATAAATGTAAGTTCCAGGTTCATAACGCTATACCACTTACACATGCTAAGCTGCTTCTTAAAGCAGACCTAGGATTGGAGAACTAACTGGGAAATCTTAAAGGTACCATACAGGCATGCGATTTAGTTATCATCCTTGGCCACAATACAATAAGTACCCGTGATGCTTAATGTGGTAACTGGCCACCATGATGGTCAAAACACCCAAACATCCCAAGCCCCTGGCTTGCTTATAATCAGAGTAAACCATTTTTGGTTCAGTCATAAGGAAATCCAGAACTCAAGAGATTTAGTAAGCTGCCCATGATTAGTTAGTCATCAGCTGACTAAGTATTAAAAACCAGTTTCAAAATATTCATTAATGTTGATATGTAAAGAAATAAGCCTTTAACTGACTACTATATCCAGACATAAGTAGACAAAAAATCATTAAGAAACGGAATATAAAGGCTGATTATAACAAAGAATATAGAAGTTGGTGTTGTATATTTTAGCAGGCCAAGCTTCACTTTGAAATTTAAATACACACATATAATCTCTCTAGAATTTGAAGTGGATTATACTACTGACAAGAAACGTAGTCTGGGGGTCAAGAAGTGGCTCAGCAGTTAAATGCACTTGGTCTTCCAGAGGGCCTGACTGTATTCTCAGTACCATACTGAGTGGCTTACAACTCTCTCCAGCTGCAGTTCTGGGGATCTGAGAGCCTCTTCTGTCCTCCATGGGTAACTGCACTCACTAGCACATACCACCCCGCCCCAAACACAGAATTAAAAATTAAAACTGAAAAACAAAACAGTTCTTACTGAATTTTTAAAAACAAAACAAAATCTCTTTTAAAAAAGCCAGAAACTCCAGCGAGCACACTTTTTAATAGGTAACTGTATATACTTCAATGCTTGGTGTATAGCTAGACAAACACACACATGGAAAGATAAGCGGACAAATGAAGCAAGGTCTGAAGTATTACTCTTCTAAGAAGCTTCTGAAACACTAACCGACAACTAACGCTTCAGTCTTTTCAGTTTGTAAATGGTTTCAATATATTCTTATATTTCTGTATTATAATTATTTCACTGTTTATTCATCCTCATTGAAGTAAAACATAGATGATACCTGTGTGTTCTTTTCATTTACAGCTCAATCCTTACAATCAGCATACTTTATAAGAGACCTTCTACAATGTGAAAACGTTCTTGTGAACCCTATGCTGGCCTCAAAATAGACAATGCTAGCCTTGAACTCCATTCCCACTGTCTTCACATCCCACGTGCTGGGAATGAAAGGCAGGTATTGTCTCTCCTCCCCTACTTTCCCTATCAGTTCATATGTTCCTGCCATTCTAGCTCTCTTTCTTTACATTCAAACCTTTAAGGTATCAGCACTTGCCTGGACTGTTTCTGTGTTCTTTCCCAAAATGTCTGCTTATCTGCATTTAGCTTTAATGCAGTTTAAGAAGTCAGGGATAGCCTCTCTAATGTTGTATAAAAGGATGAGAATAAAGACAACCAGGTTAAGGGGATCCACTTTTTAGTTACCATGGCATATTTAAGTAACTGCAGCAGCTATAGCCATAAAAGCATAAAATTGGGGGGGGGGAGAGACAGACAGACAGACACAGAGAGAAAGGAAGGGAGGGAGGGAGGAAAGAAGGAAGGGAAAGATATTGAGAACTTTGGGTAAAAGCATAGGCCAGATCACAGCACTTTCAAAGATTCCGGTCACTATCCCAGGGACAATCAGAACCGTTTACGGGACACTGTAGGAAAACAAGTAATGTAAGCAGGTCTGCACCAGTGAGCACTCTGGAGCCATCTGAAGAGCGGCTGCAGGAGGGAATATGACAGATCAATAAGTCTTAGTGGGGAGGGCATCTCTGGGCGAGAGAGGTCCAGAAATACAGACAAACACTGTATAGACATGCTGGGGCTAAGCGAATGGAAACAGCTTCTAGGCTTCTGCCTTGACAAATCTGCGGAGCCAGGAGAGGCGCGGGAGGGCTTAAATTTTCCCGCACTTAACACTCTCAATAATTTCCAAAGAATAAACAGGGATGTGAAAGGCTAAAAGCCCGGAATTGGCTTTGCTGTCTCCTAAATGAAAGCGTATAATGACAATTAACTGCCAGAGAGCGATCTACTTGTAGACAGAGTCTTGTCAGATCAATACAATTCAGAAGCACGTTTTGTGGACCAACGCGGAGCGGCCTCTTTCACGGCAGCGTTTCCAGTGTTTAACTAGTCACTTGCACGTACACAAGTTATCGAAGTCAATCCCAGCGCCGGGCTTTAGGTCCTCGGCATCCCTCCTTGCACAAGCGGGCACGCCGGGGCTCACCTGGGTGACGAACTCCGCGTTGATCTGGGACACCGTGGGGGCCACGATTTTCTTGGGCTGCGCAGGAGCCGCCATCGCAGCGGTCACCTCTGAAGCTGACCAGAGGCTCGTAGCGGCGACTCTCGAAAGCTTTCAACCAGCGGCGGCGAACCAGCCCCGAGGTGCCAGAGGGCCCAGCACAGACAGGTTGGGCTCCCACGGCTCCTCCCGGAACCTGAGAAGTCCCGGCGTTCCCCGGAAACAGAACTAGTGGGCCCGGAAGTCAAGGCAAGAGTTAAGCTAGAGCTAGAGAGTAGCAGCCTTTATCTCTCTCTTTACTGCCGCCTAATGGAAGGAGGAGAAATAACATACAGCGTGTAGGATAGTCTTGGAATTTGAGGCACCCTGTGACCTCAAAAGCTGCCTGGAAGTACTGATTGCCATACAATAAACATACAGCGAGTGTAAAACTTAGTACACTTTGAAATAGTTGTGTATCTATTAGTGCATCACAAACCATGGCAATGAGATTACCCAAAGCCATTAAAAGTTACTGTGTCCTTGTACCTTCAACCTGTCACCCCTTTTTCTCACACAGTCTTTTACTACCATGGATCCTCTGGGTCACTGGTAACTACAGAATTTTATATGAACTTTATGTAAATTTTTAGAGGAAAAAAAGAGAGATTGCTCAGCGGTTAAGATCTCTTCCAGATGACCTGGGTTCAATTCCCAGAACCCACATGGCAGCTCCCAATTATCTGTAACTCCAGTCCCAGAGGCTCTGACACCCTCACACAGACATACATGCAGGCAGAACACCAATGCACATGAAATAAAAATAAAAATAAAATTTAAAAAGAAATTTTTTTGGGGGGGGGTGGTTCGAGACAGGGTTTCTCTGTGTATCCCTGGCTGTCCTGGAACTCACTTTGCAGAGGTTGGCCTGGAACTCAGAAATCTGCCTGTCTCTGCCTCCCGAGTGCTGGGATTAAAGGCGTGTGCCACCATGCCAGGCTTAAAAAGAAACTATTTTACATACATTTTAGAATATGTTTTTGGTCACTCAAAATTATTTTGAGATGCATCTGTGTTTTTGGTCGTATCCATAACTGATTCAGTTGTATTGCTAAATAATAACCAACTTTTCAGACATATTACAATCCATAAATTTCGTAATATGTTGATAGGCGTTTAGATTGTTTCTAGTTGCTGATTACTACAAGAAAATCCCCTACAGACAATTGTAAGTCATTATGTAGACATACATTTTCTCTGAAGCAACACATTCAATGGCTAGGTCCTAAGTGTTGCGTTTGCCAGAGCTACAATTATTTTCTTTCACAGTACTCATTTTGGGAAGATAGGTATATATCACTAAATTAAGAGAGAGAATGGAACAAATAAAATGGAGAGAGAGAGAGAGAGAGAGAGAGAGAGAGAGAGAGAGAGAGAGAGAGAGAGAGTAGGGCAGGTTTTCTAATGGCTTTGATGATGAATCTTAATATGCTGAAATTGTTATTTTTATACTTTACCATAACTACCCACATGTCTTTCCA
>NC_034592.1:97714463-97744683 GCF_900095145.1 Mus pahari
GCATCTATAAACAGTAGGGCAGGTTTTCTAATGGCTTTGATGATGAATCTTAATATGCTGAAATTGTTATTTTTATACTTTACCATAACTACCCATAAGGCTTTGAATGCACGTCATTGTGGAAGGACATTAGGAATTAGGAACGACACTTGAGTTACGGAGTCTTTTTTTTTTTTCAACTTTCTTTTTATTAGATATTTTCTTCATTTACATTTCAAATGCTATCCCGAAAGTTCCCTATACCCTCCACCTGCCCTGCTCCCCTACCCACTCACTCCCACTTCTTGGCCCTGGCATTCCCCTGAACTGGGGCATATAAAGTTTGCAAGACCAAGGGGCCTCTGTACACAATGATGGCAGACTAGGCCATCTTCTGCTACATATGCAGCTAGAGACACAGCTCTGGGGGTACTGGTTATTTCATATTGTTGTTCCACCTATAGGGTTGCAGACCCCTTCAGCACCTTGGGTACATTCTCTGGCTTCTCCATTGGGGGCCCTGTGTTCCATCCAATAGCTGGCTGTGAGCATCACTCCTGTATTTGCCAGGCACTGGCATAGCCTCACAAGAGACAGCTATATTAGGGTCCCTTCAGCAAAATCTTGCTGGCACGTGCAATAGTGTCTGGGTCCAGAGTTACAGAGTCTTTAAATCTAGAGGGAAGACCTTGTAAAGACAGTGTGGAAACAGGGGCTGGAGATTATTTTGGGATGACACTTTTTGAGTGGTGTATTAGAGAGCTTGGAGTAGGTAACATGGAGGTGGTGATTTCTGCTGGAAGTATCAAAATCAAAGGGTGAAAAGAGCCAAGGGTGAGCTCTAGCAGGACCGATGTAATGAAAGAAACAAACAGCGAAGACACCGGGCAAACAGAACAAGCATAACTCTATTCTAAGTAGTTAAAAGATGTAAAGAACCACAAATCAGAAATAGGCTGAGTTTTAAAGGGGAAGATGGTTCCATTGAATAGAAAATCGATCTGAGGTAGCTATCATTAGACGCTGAAAAAGCCTTTGACAAAATCCAACCCCTTTCATGTTAAAAGGCTTGGAGAGATCAGGAATACAGGTGCGTATCTAAACATTATAAAGGCGATATACTGCAACACCCCAGATCTCATGGAGACCAGCAGGAGTAAGGATTGCTCTGCCCTGTTCTGGCCTTGCAAGCTTGGGGCACATAGACCTAATAATTCCCCCACCTCCACCATCCTTGAGGTAGTCAGTCACATAGCCTGATGGGAAAAATTACAGGGTTAACTTCCTCTCTGCCTTTAAGGATTCCCTACTCACTCCCCAGGTTCTACATAGGCCCCATTACCCCCAAATTAAGAGAGCTGTAACACTGAAAATTGTCTCAGTGAAGTTATGTCATCATGTCCCCTCCCCCAAACCCCACCTCTAGTCCCTGTCCCTACCTCCACCTCCCCCTAGCTCAAGACAAACAAGTTCCTGCAAAAATCCCTGTCTGAAACACCTGCCCAGACAAGCTTCATTGCAGGAGCAGCACTGCGCCAGAACCAGAGGCATCAACAGCTCTGATTTCAAGCTGCAGAGCAGTAAGAATAAAAACGTCACAGTACTGGCATAAAAACAGACAGGCTGATCAATGGAATTGAATTGAATCTAGGAGCTGTAAAGGTTCATGATTCACGGAAGAATGACACCCCGGACTCAAATAGTATGTAAACACAAAGAGTGTTTTCTTGCAGAATGCTGGGGTTGCCCGCCCCTTTTCCAAGACAGAGAGACACCCAAGTGAGCTTGTAGGCTCTTTAGGGAATTCAGGGTAGGTGACCTCTATGTTAATCTGTTGGGTCCATCTCTATGGACATTCCATTACTAGGAAGTATTTACTGAGGAAGTAGCTGAGGAAGTCTGGAAATTGTTGCTGACCCATTGTCCTTGCTTTAGGCCAGGTGGCTGGGACATTCCATTACCTGGGCATGAAGGCTGGAGCCTGGGATTTTTTTTTTTTTTTCTGTTAGTATTTGACTTGCCTGGACTTGCCCAGTTTTTAGGCAATTTGTCTCCTTGGCTGCCAATTTGAGTCCAGTCTGTCATGGACTCAGCCTAGCCTTCTCAGAACCAGAAGTAAACCTACACACCCATGGAACTTGATTTTTGAGAAAGAAGCCAAAACTATACAATGGAAAAAAGAATGTATTTTCAACAAATGGTGCTGCTCTAATTGGATGTCTACATGTAGAGGAATGCAAATAGTTCCATCTTTATCACCCTGCACAAAACTCAAGTCCAAGTGAATCAAAGAATTTAGCGTTTCAACATAAAACTGGAAACACTAAATCTGATAGGAGAGAAAGTTGGAAATAGCTTTGAATGTATTAACATAGGAGACAAGTTTCTAAGCAGAACACCAACAGCTCAGGCACTAAGATCAACCATTAATAAATGTAATCTCATGAAACTGAAAAGCTCCTATGAGGCAAAGGACATCATCAGAAGGACAAGATGGGGAAAGATTTCTATGAACTCCACATCTGAAAGAGGGCTGACATACAAAATATATAAAGAACTCAAGAAACTAGATATCAACAAACCAAATAATCCAATTAAAAATCTGGGTACAAATCTAAACAGAGAATTCTCAACAGAGGAATCTCTAACGGTCAAGACACACTTCAAGAAATGTTCAACGTTCTTAGTCATTAGGGAAATGCAAATCAATACAATTTTGAGATTCCATATTTTACCCACCAGAATGGTTAAGGTCAAAAACTTAAACAACAGCTCATGCTGGCAAGGATGTAGAGCACAGGAACACTCCTCCATTGCTGGTTGAGATTGAAAACTTGTATAGCCACTTTGGAAACCAATTTGGCAGTTTCTCAGAAAAGTGGGTATAGATTTACTTCAAGACCCACCTATACTACTCCTGGGCATATACCCAAAAGAAGCTCCACCATATTCCAAGGACACTTGTTCAACTATGTCCATAGCAGCTTTATTCATAATTGCCAGAAACTGGAAACAAACTAGATGTCCCTCAAGTGAAGAATGGATAAAGGAAATGTGATACATTTACACAGTGGAGTATCACTCAGTCATTAAAAACAACGACATCATAAAATTTGCAGGCAAATGGATGTAACTTGAAAATATCAACACTGAGTGAGGTAACCCAGACCGAGAAAGATAAACATGGTATGCACTCACTTACTAGTAGATATCAGTCATAACATATGAGACAACCATGCTACAAATCACAGACCCAAAGAAGCTAAGTAACAAGGAGGGCCCAAGAATGGAATGCTTGAATCTCTCACTAAGACTGGAAATAGATTAGACATTGGGGTGGATGGAAGGAGGGAACTGGGTGGGGGAGAGAACGGGGACAGGAGCAGGAGGGATGAAATGGAGGGAGGATGGAGGGAGAGTTTACTGGATGAGGGACAAATGGATTGGGGAATGCATCTCTGGGATGAGCTAGAAACCTAAGACAGTGGAAACTCCCAGGAATCTAAGAGAGAGTAGACCTAAGACTTCTAGCAATGGGGGATATGGAGCCTGAACTGGCCATATCCTGTAACCAGGTAAGACTTCCAGTGGAAAGATTGGGACACCAACTCAGTCACAAAATGTTAGACTCACAGTTTGTCCTGCCTACAAGATGTGCAGGAGTAAAAGGTGGAGCAGAATTTGAAGGAAGGACTAACCAATGACTGACTCATCTTAAGACCCAAGTCATGAGAGGGAGCCTGCTCCTTATACTATTAAACATATTCTGCTATACTTGCTGACAGGAGCCTAGCATAAATGTTATCAGAGAGGCTTTGCCTAGCAACTGATGGGAACTGATGCAGAGACACACTGCCAAACATTAGGTGGAACTTGGGGAATCCTGTAGAAGAGTGTGGAGGATGGATTGAAGGAGCCAGAAGGTCAAAGACACTACAAGAAAACCTACAGAACCTGGGTCAATAAGGGCTCAGAGACTGAACTGCCAACCAGAGAGCATGAATGGCCCTCTGCACATATATTTAACAGTTGTACAGCTGGGTGGGTGTTCCTGTGGAATAGCAGAGCAAGGGCTGACTCTGACTAAATTGCTTGCCACTGGATCCTTTCCCCTAACTGGGTTGCTTTGTCTTGCCTCAATAGAAAATGTGCCTAATCTTACTGGAACTTGATAAGCCAAGGCTGGTTAATATCCATAGGAGGACTCCCCTTTTCTGAGAAGGGGAGGAGGTGTGGCGGGAGGGTTGGTGAGAGGGAGGGACTGAAAGGAAGGGTTGGAGGTGAAGCTGGGAAGTAGATGTAATGTAAATAAATAACTTAATAAAAAGTCAACTGTAAAAAATATTTATCCTGATATATGTATGTATGTACATATATACGAATGTATATAAGAATGTGTGTGCAATTGCCTGTTGAAGCTAGAAGGGGGGCCAGATTCGGAGCTGGAGCTGGAGCTGGAGAGTTGGGAAACATCTGCGATGGTGCTGGAATTCAAACCCAAGTCTTTTGGAAAAGCAGCAAGGGCTTTTAACTGCAAAGCCATCTTTAGTTCTTCTTGTTCAGTCTCACTTGTCTGTCTGAATTTTGACAGAAAGGTTGAGATAATATAACATATAATGTATAATAAATCTTTTCCTTTGCTTTACAAGTTTTCTATAACATGTTCTCAAAAAAAAAAAAAAGAGTCAGGAAAGAAGCACTTTAAAGGCAAAAATGTCATTGGTGTTAAATGCTTCAGTGAAATAATATGACAAGAATTTCACAAAGACCACCAACTGGGCAATAAAGAATTTCAGAGATCAACAAATGTTGGGAAGTTTTGTTGTAGAAAAAATAAAATTAAATTTGACTTAAAAGTCAAGATTATGCCGGGTGTAGTGGCGCATGCCTTTAGTTCCAGCACTCGGGAGGCAGAGGCAGGCGGATTTCTGAGTTCGAGGCCAGCCTAGTCTACAAAGTGAGTTCCAGGACAGCCAGGGCTATACAGAGAAACCCTGTCTCGGAAAAAAAAAAAAAAAGTCAAGATTATAAGAATGAATAGAGACTAGTGTTAACTTAGGTATCAGGTGCTTAGTTTATGAAGGTTCTGGTTCCATTTCTCCATGAGTCTTGGATTTGGCCTCTTCCAATTCTGTTTTGACTTAATGACCAGTTCACAGACCTTTAGTTCACAACAGTAATGTGGAGAAACTGTGCGTACTGTGTTCAATCTGAATGAAGTACAAGCATCTACTCCGATCACCTCCTTAGGTCAGGGTTTACCTGAGTCAATTTGTGTGACTCAAATCAGAGAATAGGCTAACAGGTTTGGAGAAATCATGCCTGAATGATGTACTGCAACTAGACACAGTTTGCCCCAGATCACAGTGCAGGAGAGGATGTCATAGTAAATAACACCTACTCAATAGCTATTGAGAGGGCAGGTCATAGTGGGAATGGGAGATAGCAGGCAACCTAAGACTGATCAGTGAGTGAGTGAGGAGGCCCAGGAGGCATTAAGGATGGGATACATTCCAATTCTAATCACAAAGTGAGAAGAGTGAAGTATGACAAAAGCTAGAATGATAACATCTTCATAACCTGGATTCCCCCTTACATGGCTGCATGTGTGAAACATATACTGCGCATATGAGGGTGCATGCTGTGACCATACAGGTGCATGTGAAGAACAGTGTTCAACATCAGGTATCTTTCTCTACCATGTTCTACCATAGTTTTTGAAACAGGATCTCTTACTTAATCTGGAGATTGCTGTTTGAACTGCACTGGCTGGACAGCGATTTAGTCCTTAGGATGCAGCCATCTCCACTCCTCAGTGCTGGGGGCTACACAGGTGTGTCTGTCCAGCTGTTGTGGCTGCTTGGGATCTAAACTCAAGATACTCGGGCTTGCTTAGCTAATCCTTTTATCCATCTTTTATCCAGCGAACTATTTCCCCATCCCCACAACCTCTAAGCTAGGTACAAGGATGGTGCTGATTGTCCCAATGCCTTTTCTCCAAATACACCTTCAAATCTCACCAGTTTCCATACCATCCTTATATATGCAATGATAGTACAAATGGAGGCAATCCTACCTGCCAGGTCTTTCTGTGTCTGTGGTTGGTTCCTAAACATGCCTAGGAGGCAGATGGCAGAGGGAAGGCATGCTGTGATTCTCAGGAAGTGGTACTTTGCTCTTGTGAGGAGGATCCATCACTCATATCCTACCTTACTCCCCCTACTATGAAGGGAGCTGAGGTATATTACAAAGCATTCTAAAATTACAAGGAAAATAGTCTGTCACCATGAAAGGCAGAGCAGAGAGAAGCAAGCAGAACTGATTCAAGAATGTGATTAGACAGCTCTACAGTTGTCTAAGTCAGGGAATTCAAAACACGGAAGCCAGTGAGTCTTATTGTTAAAGCAGGTTGAGGCAGGTGACTTGTTACTCACAGGCAAAAGCATCAAGATTGATGGCCTTTTAAAAAGTCTTTTATTTAGAAGTAAAAGAACTGGCCCAACTTGGAATCCATCTCAAGGAGAGGCTCTAAGACCTGACACTGTTACTGATGCTATGGTGTGCTTGCAGACAGAAGCCTAGCATGGTTGTCCTCTGAGAGGCCCAATAAGCAGCTGACTGTGTCACAGATTTACACTCAATCTATGGCCTCAGGTCTCTCGAGGGTTAGGTGCATCTTCTCCCACTGAGGCCAGACCAGGCAGTCCTCTGCTGGATATGTGGGGTTGGGGGTTGTGGCCGGGGGAGTGGGGTGCCTTGGACCAGCATGCCGCCTGTATGGTGCCTGATTGGTGGATCAGTATCTGAGAGATGTCAAGGGACTAGGTCAATTGAGACTGATGGTCTTCCTATGGAGTTGCCCACCCTGTTTCCTCCAGTTGATCAGCATACCCCACAAATTCTATCTGAAGACTGTCAAACCATTTGCAACCCCAAGAGAAGGGAACCAAGGCCACAAGAGGAGCCAGTGTTCTCCCAGTCCCTCTTCTTCAATTTCCACTGTGGGTTCCCCAAGACCAACTGCACAGGTCGGCCTTTTCTTCTCCACCCACGATGTCTTGTATGAGTATATATACATACAATATATGTAGACATTTTTCTATTTTGAGACAACTTGACTTGCTTTAGAAATCTTTGTGCTGCCTGTATTATAGGTGCCTTTTCAGTAAAAAGAAAAGTAAAAATATCTGGAGATTAGATGCTTGAGGTAAAGTCCTCCCTAACTTCCATCTTACACACTCAAGCTGCATTAGAGAATGTGTTTTCCAGGTACTGTATTAAGCATTAAAAAAATATTTCTTTTTTCTTTCCAGAAGCAAGAAGTTCATCTCTGTATTTCTAAAATATAGTCTCAAGACAGCAACAGCTGCTGGGCAGTGGTGGCACATGCCTTTAATCCCAGCACTTGGGAGGCAGAGGCAGGTGGATTTCTGAGTTCAATGCCAACCTAGTTTACAAAGTGAGTTCCAGGACAGCCAGGGCTACACAGAGAAACTGTCTTGAATAAACAAAAACAAAACAAAGAAACGAAACAAAACAAAAGACAGCAACAGCTAACCTATATAAATGTATCTTGGGGATCAAATCTAGTGAATCAGAAATCCTGATGTACAGTGTGGCCATCAATACTTCTAACAAGACCAATGCACACGAAGCCTGGCAACTGTAGTGACTACTAACAGTGACAACAATCTATATCTGGAATATTGCTCCAAGGCCTAGGTATTAACAACGGGTCCTCAGCTTGGTACCATTAGATGATGGGAGCCTCTAAGAGTTGGGGTCTAATATGACATTTAAGGCTGGGTTGGGCCTTTGAACAAGTGTAGGATACTCTTGTGCTTCGTCTTTTCCTTTGTACCAGCCCAAGGGTGAGACATTTGTTCAACCACATTCTTCCTGCTTCTCACAGGCCCAAAGACAAGCAGCTAACTGACCACACTATATAGGGCTAAAACCTCCAAGACTTAGGGCCACAGTAAACTTCCTTTTTTGAAGGTGATAATTTCAAGCACGTAATAGTAACAGAGAATTAACACGCCTTGTATGCAGTGGAAGCACAGAGACTGGAAAGCCTGGGTAAATCAAAAAGGCTCCCAGGGAAGCTAAGCTCCATCTTTGAGAACCACAGCAGCTTGCCAGTGTGTATCCTATTTAATACCATTGCTCCACTGTTCTTTCTAGTTGTTTTCTTGTTTCCCCCAGTGTGAAGAGAATTCCTGGTAGTATGGAAATTCTAAGTTCTTCTAACTGACAAGAAATCACAAGATAGGGATTAACTGTTCTCTATTCCTGCAGCTTCTAAGGGTAGACATGATTCAACATCATAAAACAGATCCTGCAAGTATTTCTAACAAAGTATTCTTGTAAGATCCCTTTACTTCAAAGCCTAAAGCCTGTTGATCTGCCCTAAAGGATCTTTCATTCTGATGAGCTGTTTTACATAGCACATAATAGAATCTACATTTTCCTGCATTAATTTTAGCCACCCCCAACAACTGTTAAGGAAATAGAAAGGAATAAGGCCTGACTCAGCTGTTTCTTTGAAGAGAGTGAATATGTATCTAATCTAAGCTAACACTGGACAGACAAGACAAATGCAGGAAGAATTAAGGTATTATACTGAAAAAGGCAATTCTATTAGTACAGAGTCAAAGAGAAGGGTAGAGTCATATGACAAAGTCAAAGAACAAGTAGGTCATATGACAAGCAATGGAATACCATTTTTTCAGAGGTGATAAAGAGATATCACAAATAATAGATATGAGGCTGGAGAGATGTTGGAGTTAAGACCACACTACCTGAAAATCCAGCTCTGGAAGGTCTAATGCCCTCTTCTGTCCTGCACTCATATACAAACCCCCCCACACACATATATACACAACTAAGAAGAAATCTTTAAGTAATTAACTGTATGTCTAGATAGGCATGTAAGCTCAGTGTAGAAAGTGTTTGGCACTGGTAGCTTATTCAAATATTATATGATTTTTTTTCCTTTTAAAAAATGCAAACTGTGTAACTTGAAACTTTATTCTGCAATGTGAGACTTTCAAGAATGTTAACCATCATCTACTTTCCATTAACATATAACATATATATTAAAATCAAACACTATTGCAGCATGAAACATGGAGCAGTAAATTGTCCTAACTTAGCTAATCAAAACCTGGAATCATCAAACAAAATCTCTAATTCTCTTAAAAGATATTTATAAAGTTTACTTTCCCCCCCAAAAAAAAATTCAAAATAATTGACTCAGTAAGTACACTTCTAGCATGCAGCAAACCATCATTTAACATGTTTATCTTAACATAAATTCATATTTTATTTTCACTCTTACAATTCCCATAAGAAGCTTGCAATGGTAATAAAGGTAAGTATTTTGTTACAGGTACTTCAAATAGCACTACAATACATCTCTTGACAAAATTTTTACAATATTTCAACTTTCAATATGAAACAGCTTCAAAAGGCATGAGCCAAAAAAAAAAAAAAGTACCTTATCACTCAGGCAAAGACTCATGGTCATACAAGCACAACATTCAGAACTTTCCCTGTTTAGGTGGGAAAGAAACACATTGGGCATTTCTTTTCAAATAAAATTATATAAATTACTCAGAGAAATGCCCAAACCCACATTTTCACACATTAAATAACTCTTGAACTTTTACTCTTGGAAAACATGAAACTATTTATGCTTTGCTTTTAACCAACAGACATATCCTATAAGAGTTCTGTGCAAAGTCAATTCTGTGAGCCACAACTTGTTTGTGCAGGAAATACACACCTCAAGTCTTAGAATCAGAAGCTACTACTCCATGGAGCATGCGACTCTCTTTAGACAGATGTCTCTACTTCAAAATAGGCACATTTACTTATCATCTGGATATTTTCCTCATCCCATCACATTTATCTCTGTAAATTATATCCAAGTTTGTTAAGGCTCACTTGGGGTGAAAGCTTTCCTCCTTCCTTCCCCTCACCAAGTACAGCTCTTACACCATGATCAAAACTTACAATTACTCCATCGCCCATACTTCCAACAGAGGGCTTTTCACTATATTTAAGCATGTGAAACATCCACCTGTTTCTTTTCACCTTAGAAACAAAACAGTTAACCTTTTTATTTCGAGAAAATGTTAGTCAAAGATTTTACAAACTGCTGCAAATGTGATGGACTTGTGACTAGGTCATTTCTTTCAGATTAGGATTTATTTTTGTCAAGTCATGACAATACTGTTTAGAAAACAAATACTGCCTTGAGCTCTCTAAGCACCATATTCCTATACAGGGACAACATTTTTACTAACTGAAGGAACGAAGGTCAAAAAAATACTGTAGCATTAGTGTCTTTCACAGAGGAGTAAAGTCTGAAACTACACAGCTATTGTTGTTTGATTGAATTTAGCAGAAGAGATTTACTTGAGTCATTTAGCCAAAGAATTGTCAAAGCAAAGTCTTGCCCCTGGCTACTGCTGTCTGCTGCCAACCACTAATGAGCAAACAGGTGCAGTGCATTTAACTAAAAATATACAACTGCAGACATATATGAAAAACTCATGGCCCTTAGAAAATACCATGCAAATGTAAACATTAGTGGATGGTAAATACACATGGGTACAACCCAGCTTCTTCCTACTTCTAAATTCCTTAGGGAAAATAGTAACCTAGTTTGGGATGGGGTGGGGCCCTTTTGTCTAAGAAGGTAAAATTACCAGTCTCAAAAAAACAAAAACAAAAAAACACTATGGAAAAGTAAAATGCTATAACTTCCCAACCTATTTCCTTATCTATTATTCCTTTAACTTGTAAGAAAAATGTTTTGTAATAGAGTGTATGCTTCCATGTAGAAGAAAATAGGGCAGGATGGTTTGTTGCAGCTGAATGGCAATTCTTGCCTCCTTCTGGGAGGTACGCATATACATAAAGACACACAATGTCTTGAGTAATTCAATACATGAGGCTAAATTGAACATGATGGATTCCTAGCTTTTAATACAACCAGAGTTATATGCTGACAACCTTAGATTCCTATTGATGGTATCAGGCCATGCTATTCCTTCTCAAGTCATTCAACTGTGTCTAAAACAGATTTTTATCTTACTCCTGATTATGCATGACAAGCAATTGCCTATGAAGTCACCTAATATAGGCCTTTGGCAAAAATGTCTTATGGGGTATTATATCACATTAGTGGTTTTATGTTACACAGTTGAATCTAGAACCACTTTCTCCTGAGGTCGTTCCTTAAAGTGAGTGAGTTGATGTCTCTTCCAATGAGGTGCTTGTCTAAAGGTTTTGCCACAGACTGAACACTCAAATGGCTTCTGCCCTGCATGAATTAAATAGTGTCTTTCTAGTTTGGATGGAGATCGGAAATGTTTACAACAAACACTGCACTGGTAAAGGAGTCCATCACTTCTTTCAGGACGGCCTAAGTAACTGTAGCAATGATGGCTCTGCTCTGACTCCACTAGTGTGTTGGCGAGGTAAGACTGCCTGCTCCTACAGTGGGAACCAAGAAGAAAATCCTCTGGTTCTACCTTGACTTCAATTTCTGATACCTGACTAGACTCTGAACTTTCATAGCTTTGGGAACCAAGCCCCTCGCACTGTTGGGAGGCATTATAGCTAACATCATTACTTGGATGAATGAAAAGTTGGTTCACATTTCCAAAGTCTACTTGCCAAAAAGAACTGTAAGGAATCTTTTCAATATGAGTTAGTTTATGCCTTTTTAAGTGAGCTGACTGTCTGAAAGATTTTCCACAAACATTACAGTCGAAAGGTCTCTGTCCAGTATGAATTAAATAGTGCCTTTGTAGCTTAGAAATAGAAGGAAACACTTTGTCACATTTATCACAGGGACACATCTTATGTCCAGTATGTATATTTTCACTTGAATCTGAAAAACCACACTGAAGCATGTCACAGTTATTAAAGTATTCCTCACCTGATGAACCATAGATTGACAAGTCTTTATTACTGACTGAACCATCCATAGTTAATACGCTTCCCGTTGTAAGGATGCCTTGCAAACTCTTACCCATGTTTTGGCTCTGGAACTGCTTTTGCCAAGAAAATGGCAAAGCCAGTGTTTTCTTCTTTTTTTTGCTAACTGTCTTGTATGAACTATGTCTGCTAAGAGTACCCACAAACGTCCTCTGAGTTTGTTCTATGTTCGGCTTACCAGAAGTACGTTTGCAATTTTTCAAGTAGTTGCTTTTAAATGTTCTTTTCTCTGATTGAAGGTTATCTGATTTTTTACCCCCAGCACGTTTAAGTTTATCCAAGAGCTTTTTAACAATGGTCTTATAGTTACAGCTTCTTTTGAGTCTGCTTGGAACTCTGCCACCTCTGGCAGGAAGACACTTGTGTCCATTGAGAATCTGCTCTGACTCAAAACATTCTTCACACTCTGAACACTGAAAAGGGACAATATAAATGGAGTGGACATCAAGAGGATTATTCTCCTCAGACTCACCCATATCACCACTTTCAAAAGCATCCTGCTTTGCATTGAATTTATTAGGTAGGGGACACGATTCAGGACTTTTTACTTTTAAAGGAAGATTCTGAAAAGTCTTATTCCTAGTGTGGATTTGTTTATGCTTCAGAAGTTTGCTTTGAATCTTAAATCCTTTTTGACAAAAACAACATTGAAAAGGTCTTTCTTCTGAATGTGTGAGTTGGTGGATTTTTAAGTGGGTTGACTGTCGGAAAGATTTACTGCACAGGACACATTTAAAAGGCCTCTGCCCGGTGTGAATAAGTGAGTGCCTATCAAGTTTTGATTGTGATGGAAACATTTTGCCACAGATCGTACACGCATGAATATTCTTTCTTCTCTTCGTGGTGCTGTATGTGGGATCAGACTTAGAGCATGGGTGTAGTGCCCGTCTCTCATCTGCAGTAAAAGTATTACACATTCCATACACCGGCTTCTCTTGCTTGGTCTCGAGCAGTCTTCTGACTTTAACATCATTATGGTAGGATTCATTGTGAAGCTGCTGATGCTTTACAAATGTCTTCAGATTTTTAAAGTGGCGCTGGCAAATATTACAACTAAAAGGCAGATTGTGAGTTAACTGGTGCCTCTCCAGATGAACGAGTTGTCTAAAGTTTTTATGACACACATCACATTCAAATGGCTTTTGACCGGTATGAATGAGATAATGCCTAGCTAATTTTGATGGTGTTTCAAAGTGCTTGTAGCAGATATTGCAAATATATGGTCTGTTCCTAGGTAGTTTGTTGGCTACACATTGCTGAATCTTCAGCATTTTAAAGTTGTTTTCAGCCATCATATTCTTCAGTGGCATATCCTGATGAGTTCCATGACATTCTTAAGTTCTACAGATTTCTAAAAATTAAACAAATAAAAACAATGAAGTATTAATTTTTTAAGAGTTATATAAAAGCAAGTAATTTCCTTAGGCTAAAGATTAAAAGTAAGAGAGAATTTGCACTTTTCTTGTGTTTTCAAGTACTTTAACAACCATCTTACATGAATTCTCTAGAATCATGGTACTAATTTTAGACAGATTTAAGTCTTAAAAATATCTAAAATTCTACATGTTTTTAAAGTACTTTTTTTACTTGATAAGCTATACTGAAAAATGAGCAAACTTTATTTTTTAACATTCAATAACCCTTTCAGTTCCAACTTTCTTCATTATTAGATATGTCAATAAGTTGCATTGTCATTAAAAAAAAAAACCTGTTATTGTGGTGTACCTCTATAAAGTCACCCACTGTAAGTTAAACACAGGAAGGACCATGAGTTTGAGGTCATATGAGCTTTTCAGCAATTTCAGGCCAGGCTCAGCTAGTAAGACTCCTGTCCTAACAATAAATAAATATTTGTAAATTTACTATAAAAAGATAAAAATATAATATACCAAGAACAAGACATTATCACTGAATTATAGCAATACTGCAGACACGCTCTGGACATAAAACATTTCATTTAATTATATTTAGACAGTTGATACAACATTAAAACTATTCTCAATGGGCTTGATGACACATGCCTTTGAACTCAGCAGTAGCAGGCAGAGGCAAGTGGATCTCAGTGAATTCAAGGCCACCCTGGTTTACATAGTGAGTTCCAAGACAGCACAGCTATAAAATGAGATCCTGTCTCAAAAACAAACAAACAAACAAAAAACAAAACCAACAAAAACAAAACAAAAACCCCAAAAACCAAAGTGCTCTCCTCTCTCTCCTCAAATATTTAAGATCAACAAGGAGAATATTCCCAGAAGATCTGAGTTTTAATCCTAGATTTTTTTTTTTTTTTTAACTGTATAGTTCGTGTGTCAGGAAGAAAGGGGAATTTGAGATTCTTTAAATTGGGAGCAATGCTGTGCAAGTCAATGGCAATAACATATGTGCACTTGTGTCAGGAAATCCTGAAGCAACACAGAAATAGGAGATGCCAAATTTTATGTTGTGACTCTTATCTCTGTAGTAATATTTTAGGTTCCTTAGATAGACACACAAAATTTAGTTCTTTTCTCCCTTCTGCTTTGTTGAAGACTTCCTGACAAAAACAAGTACAAAAGAACGAGGTTGACAACCTGCATACTGACATATGTCCTTACGACTGTCAGGCAAAGCTCAAAATAGGTCATTTTGGTCTAAGATGTACTCATATCATGTATTTTTGAGACAAACTAAAACTTAACAAACATTTCACAATTCTCATGTATCATCATCCAGAAAAGACATGTTTCTTCTCCATTACTATTCTATTGGCCTTAAATAAGCCAGCAATTAAAATAAAACTAAACTAACTGAAGCTACGCCTGTTCTTTCATTGTAGTATACAGAATGTCTATACAAGAAACTCAGAATTCTTTGGTCTACCTACTTGGCAAACAGTCAACCTATATGGTTATTATCTCTCCTAGGAGACACTTTAAACACAAAATCAAATAGACTCACTGTGCAATCTGAATAAGAAACAAATATAATTTGAGAGACTATCTTGTACTAGTTGCTTTTAACAGTATTTTCCGACGTACAGGTCCATACTCATTATTAGCTATAAAGTCAACTCAATGGGTCACAGTCAGTCCAATTGGTTTAATAGATAATAAAGTACCAGAATATATATACCACGTAGTAAGGGGCCACAGGCAAGAGCTCTTAGGAAAACAATAGATTCCTGTTTTCTTCCCATTGGTTCTATTATTTTAAAATATGCATGCAAAATTGTCTTATTAGTAGTCAAATGAAAAAATTCATTTTAGTAACGAAATAAAACAATTAGACCATAAAACACTCTACTAATTTATAAAATACATCATATAACCCAGCAACAAACACCTGTTGGGGTTATGGGTATTTCTATTTCACTCAGCTTTGAAAAACAAAACAACAAAAACCAAACAACAACAACAACGAAAACCTAAAAATGAACAACATGCAAACTTGTTGGCAAAGAGTTAAGTACTAGGAGGATTAAAATTATCATAAACCCAGCAGACTGCAAAGAATTCAGAAATGTATTTAATTCCTGTCAGGCAATTCATTGAGTTCCTGCTGAGCAACAACTGTCAAGACGGCCAATCAGGACAATGAGCCAAGCTTAAATAATCAAACCTTCCTTCACTTGCTGCAACCAGTGTTCTCTTAAACAGAAAGACACCAAGTGAGTGTTAGTGGATACAGTGCACCAGAGGAAAGCTAACAAAGGGTTTCCCTTTTTCCTATGGGCTAGTGTGCCAGGAGAGGGCTGGTGAAGAGCTAAAGGGAGAGAAAAAAATAAAAAATAAAAAAACAAAAAACAAAAACCCTGTACTGCATTGACTCCGCACTAAGTATGGAATGGGAAGGCAGCTTCTTCCCAGGAAGCTGGTGGGCAAAACCTTGTAAGTGCCTAAAGTCAAACTATAGGGTTTGAGTGTGGAGAACTCAAGAACTTCTCCATTCTTTTTGTATACTTCTCCTTTCACTTACTGAGTCTACAGAATACCACTCTCAAAAACCAAAAAGTCTTGCACTAAAACGACACAAGGCAACTACATGATTATAAATAACAGGCACTGGCTACCTCTAGCTCCTGTACCCAAAAAGGTCTGTGGTCAAGTAGCTATCACTAGTATTAGGATTGGATATGCCTGTCACTTGCTTTGGGAAAGCACTTACTGCGAACCCTACCTTGTCAGAATCATTTGTGGCAAGTGGTGATCTCACTTCCTATTTATAAGTAAAAGGTCAGGGATTTCCACACTCCAAGCACAATCCCCCTGTGTACTTGGAGGTTTAAATCCCATTTCAACTGATTTTTCTTTCCTTTCCATTGGATTTTTAAACTTTAAAAAAAAAAAATACACAAAAGCTAATTTTCACGTTAAAGCGAAACATTACAAACCAATGGATGTGCCTCAATGACTCTATCCAGACATTATCATGACAGGAGCTCACACAACATTAAGCCAAGTAACTATAAAAACTGACATCGATAAAATCCAATGTTGTTTCAAGGTTGAAAGTCGCACTGTTTTTGCAAATACCTCTTTAAAAGAAAATACAAAATAAATGACAAGAAATAAAACACCGGAGAGAAACGTAGAGTTCCAATTAGAGAATTATCTATGGTGACATTTACAAAAGTCTTCGCCTCTTTCTATTTTTTTCTGTCCACGGCCCACTGTCTTGGCCTTGAACCATCCATCCATCACCTTTCCCGAGACGGAAGCTACGTGTTTCGTTAGCCTCACCTCCTGTGTAAGTAATGAGTCTGCAGGGGTCGAGTCGAGTTCAGGGACTGGGGTATCCCATGCCTAGAAAAGAAGGGCAAGGGTGAAAGCTCCACGGACTGCAGCCAGAAGATGGGGTGCAGAGGAAGAGCTGAGTGAAAGATGGAAAATAAGTGATTCGACCCCCAGGAGACGGGGCGCGGGGCTCAGCTCTTTTGAGTTTACCGCTCCGACGAAGCACATGCAAGGAGCCGAGGTCGTGGCACCCTGTTCGGATCCCCAGGAACCTCGGCGGGACTTGGGAAGGCCTATCCCTCCCCGGGATTCGTTCCACCTCGCACGCAGGCTTCTGGGGTCCTCCACACTCACCGGAGCTGGCAAAGGCCGGGCAGGGACGCATCTCGGGTTTCGCCGCGACGGAAGGCAGGCTCACGTCCGCAGGGTCGGCGCGGCGACCGGCTGAGTGCGCAGGCGCGGCGTTTCCGCGCGCTCTGAATGTGGTCCGTCCGGAAACATCCTCTCACGATCTTTGGGCCCTTGCTTGCTTCTTATCCACCCAGTGCTGCTATTTCCAAGGAGAGAAAAAGGAAGACTCTAAATGGGTGCATGCACTTTGTACCCTACTGTTACCGAACCTTCATTGTGGAAGTCCCAGAAAGGACTGTAAAACGTCGGCTCTTCCTGAATCCATGATCAGAGTTCAAAGCTCACTCATAATTTTTTGTAAGGTCCGGGCTGTTGGTGAAACTCTCTAGAACATTCTAGATCAGGACTGCTCTCAGCATTTCATATTTCTGCAAATACGACCAAGAGGTGAAGACATACAGAATCAGCTCCTCTCAGGGGCCCTATCCATTGTCCTGCCAGGGGCTGGTCTTGCTGATTTCACTAGTTCTATGTATTTTGGACATTTACAATATAGAAAACTCTTTGCCCAGCATTTTGGCTCTTCTTTGATGATTTATACAAGATGTCTTTGGACAACATGTATAATACTCGACATCATACCAAATACAAAAGCTTTGTGAAATGATAGAACCCTTGTTAGGGTCCAGGAATAGCCACACAAACCACTCAGACAGCAATCTTAGTAAGGGATGGATGATTTATTGAATGCACATCTGTGATGGGGGCAAGCCTCAGAACCAGTTTTTATATGGAATAGGTGCATTTGCAGCATTTACAGCATTTGCAGCATATAGGCTATCTAGACAAAGCAGGGCAGACTTTAAGCTGATAGGCTAGGTCTAGGGGCTATCAACTGAACAGTGGAAATTCTTTTCTTGACAAAAGAAATCAAGGCATTAGTAATGCAGGGCCCAAAGTTTAGCTTTTGCAAAGGTAAGCACCGGGGACTGGGGGTGGCGGCAACCAAGGCTGTGATGAGTGAAGTTAACCAAGGGGACCAATTCAAAAGGGATTCATTCCAGCTCATTGACTGCTTTCTCTGTTGTTCCCTATCAAGGACATTACTTCAAATTTTTGCCAGTGTCCCTGATTACCCCAGAGTGATTAACTTACAACCTTGCTCTCCAAGAGTCACATATAACCGTCCTTCTTTTAAGAACAATAAATTTAGAGCCCTTTGATTCTGTAGGATTACTTTAGCTAAGGAGTCTTCTTGACTTTCTAGGAAGGAGGTGGCTGAGGGAAGCTGGGCTAAGTCTTTTATCAACTTGTACTCTGAGGTATTTTTATAATGCTGGCATCCCGTGACTAGAGCTGTCCTATCATGTACAGCAGAGCCTGCTATCCCCTGTCTTACTAGTGTGGGTATCAGAATAGGGGGCACTACATAGTTGTAGCAGGAGACCTTTGTGACTGCATCCTGCAGTACCTTCATAATAGGAAATCTGGGGTAGAATTATGCACAATTCAGGCTTTTGCTCAATGGCAAAATGACTAACAGAGAGAAAGGAGTAAGTCCTGGAGTACAGGCAAACCAAAACCCTCTGGGTGCAGCAAGGAGGTTGTTCTCTTAGCCTGATGGTATTAGAGACCTGTATCAAATGCACACACATCAGGATCATGATATACTTGAGAATAAGATCAAGTAGGTAGGGATATCTTTTTAACCTAAAATAAATTCCAGTCCCATTTATATTTACCCTAAGGTGAGGGGAGTATCCCAGGGGCATGATATGAGATTGTTGGGGGGAACCAGCTTGATGGTCTGGCATCTGTTGCTGCTATGACTATACAGTAGGGAGCTTAGGGATTGGGCAGATCCAACGGTCCTCTCTCACATTGGGCTGGGCACTGTTTAGGAACTTAAAGGTAGCCAAAACAGTGTCTATAAACAGGAATTTGAGTGTTGAATGGAGACTGAGGTGTTATACAGAAGGGGTCTTGGAAGTAAAATTTGTGGTCCCTGATCCAGGGGGTACAGAGGAAACATGGTTGGGAAGGGGAGCCTCAGGGATTTCCACCAAAGCTCCTATGGATTTAGAGAGAGAGGCTTTGTCTTACCTTTGAATGGTGAACATGGATCTTGGCCTGTTAGGTATGCTCTAAGTCTCCAGTAGGCATAAAGGAGAAGCAAGTCTCATCTCTTCGAGGTAATGGTGACCTGGTCGCAAGTACAAGGTATCTTACAACTAAGATTTCTTTCAAATTTTGTGTGTAAGTACTCATCAGCTCTATCGGGCTCCCAGCCCTTAGCCCAAGTAACACAAGACCAGTAGAGACAATAGATCTCTTCTTCATCCAAACAGTAGGGTTACCTCAGCTCCCTTAGTCAGACAGGCGTAATACGATCTTCCTCAGTTTTTACCTCAGCTCCCTTAGTCGGACAGGCATAATACGATCTTCCTCAGTTTTTGCCTCAGCTCCCTTAGTCGGACAGGCATAATACGATCTTCCTCAGTTTTTATCTCAGCTCCCTTAGTCGGACAGGCATAATACAATCTTCCTCAGTTTTTACCTTGGCTCCCTTAGTCAGACAGGCATAATACGATCTTCCTCAGTTTTTCCTCCTCAATGTTTCTCAGTTGGCACTGTTGAAGAATGGTATTAGTTCTTCTTCCCAGTCACATGTGCCCACAAATAAAACTCAGACTCAAAATATATTTACAAACACCTTGGCCATATAGCTAGGTTCTTCCCTGACGAGAATATCCCATTTATTCTAGTCTATATTTTGCCACATGGCTGGTTACCTGTGCTCAGGTATCATGTGTCTGGCTTGTCACCTCCTCCCAGTGAATCTCCCAGCCTCTTTCTCTCCAAGAATTCTTTCTCCTCCCATGACCCACCTTCTATTTCCTGCCTAAGCAATAGGCCATAGGCTTTTTAATTGACAGGTGGTGTACCCATGTAATACACAAAATGTTCTCTCTACAGACATGCAGTGGTGAGCCTAGACCCTGGTATCCCAGGGTCTGGCCAGATATGGCAGATGTCTATTTTACACCAGGGAGATTCATGGTGAGAGTGGTGATCACATTCAGCAATAATTTTGCCCGTTTTAGTGTCTGAATGTCTCCATGTCCTTGGCCTATAGTTTCCTGGTTTTATAGGCCTTATGTTTTGATATAACATCAGATTTAACAAGCAAGAAAAGAGGATTAAGGTGAGCCATTGGCAATTAGTCTTATTTTTATTGAGTCCTCGGGGTGTGGCCTGATGATCCATCGATGCTCTGGATTCCAGTGTTTTCAGGGTTTGAACTTCAAGTACGAATGGTGGATCCAAGTTCGGAGTCCACCAACCTGTACAGCCACGGGTGTGGTCAGGATCATGATGTAAGGCCCTTCACAGTGAGGGGTTAAAGATTCCTTCTGATGTCTCTTGATAGGGCCAGGTCACCAGGTTGGAATCAATGGGGGTTGATCCATGGCAATTTCTGAAAATGTTGAACGTAAGTGTGGAGACCAATCTGGACTTTCTGGAGTGCCTCAATTAACTTAAAAATAGCATGATTAGAGATATCTGCTAGTGGGTCTGCTCTAGTATTTGGAAGGATTGGAAAAGCTCTTTCAAACATTATCTCATCAACAGTCACTCCCCTTAAGTAGGGGGTGTTCCTGACTTGTGGGAGGGTGAAGGGAAGAAAGGACACCCAGACATCACCAGTTTCTAGGGGTAATTTGGTTATGGTCTCCTTTAAGGTCTGATTCATTCTTTCTACCTGTCCTGAACTCTGGGGATTGTATGCACAATGTATCACTAGCTGCTTGAGTTCCTACCTTGATTTCCTGGAAATTAAAATTGCAACTCCAATAATCCTTTTCCCCTTAAGTTGCTGTTCATCGAGATGCTTGTCACAACAACACAAATGAAAATAGAGCAGGAAGGGCTTGACATCTTTTTTCTTTCCCAGCTCACAGCAAGAGGATTTACTGTACACGAGTTACACTTGGCCACAAGAGAGAACAGAACTAGTCCAGAGTGCCAAAGGTCCAGGGCAGAGGGCCAGCGGGACTGTTTTGGTTGTAAGAAAGGCAGTCATTTTCCCAGGTGATCTTGGTGAGGTGACATTCCAGGTCTACTGAGCCTTATTACCGACAGCAGCATACAGTCCAACAACTTGTTCCAGTGTCCTGGTCTTCAGCATCCTTCACTTCTGCTCCTGAAGGCTTTGTGGGTGCACAGGCTGGTTTACTTGGACCTCTGCCTCATCTTTCTTCTCTTGTGCTTCAGCCTGCGCATTCTGTTCTTTCTCCACTTAGCTCTCATGGCGCAGGAGTCTCAAGGAAGATGACGCTAAGACAGAGAGAGAGCACTTGACATCTTAATAGGTGGTTTTACTAAGAAGTTATGTATTTTTTTTTAGTAAAAACTAATTGAAATAAGAGTAATCAAGGGCAAATGGAAGTAGTGTCATAATATAACAGACTAAAGCACATTGTTCATGGGCAAATAGGTAGAGAATACACCAAGCATAGAAGACTGTATGTGAAGTGTGTCAAATGGGGATCTGAGTAGATTGGAACTTATCAAGTATGAAGTATAGGAAGGAGAAGAGATGAGTATGAGAGTGGCCCATTCAGCTAGTAACTTAAAAAATATTGCTTTACAGTTGCAAATCTCCCTCTGCAACCATAGGGCAACCTAGGTGTTGGCGAGAGGTCACAGGACTTGGTATTTCAATGGGCAGGCAGGATTGCTGCTGCTTTCATACACCAGGGCCAAAGGAACCTAGGGTGGGCTATGGGCTGTGCTCAGAGATTGGGAAATGGGAGATGGTGTTGAAGTCCTGGGAACAGGATGCATGAGCCACTACGCAGCTACCTAGAAGGTCTGCCTGAGAGAGGATTTGGGGAAAGTGGAGGGGAAAATATTGCTTGTTAAGTTGTTTTATAAAAAAATTGAAAAACCCTTTTATACTAATAATTTTGTGTTTGTCATTATTTGCATATGGCTTGAAAAATTCCAAATGCAATAGTAGAAGTTTGAGTTTTAATGCTAGTTGAAGTACCAGGCCTCTTAGAGAAGTTACCTCTATTTTATCGACTTCCTTCTTCTATTTTTACCTCTTTCCTGTAGAGCAACCAACAAATTATCTCCTTGCCTCTTTCATGTACATAGCCTGCTAAAATCTGAATCCCTCAAATAGGAGCTTCTATTCTTAAGTGATTATCTAAGAAAATTTCCAACAAGCACAGCTCCCTTTTAAGAGGGATTTTAAGCTCTCCTCTCGATCATATGCTTCCTTAGGAAAAATTGCAAACTCTTATATATTTTGTCATATAAATTTTGAGGATCTTTGGGGTTGGGAGATGAGATGAAGAATAAGGGATGAGAGAAGAAAGTTAGTTAAAATCAGAAAACACGGAATAGTAGGGTTGTGATTTACCCAGGACCACTGGACCACTTTTAACTCACAGCTAGCTGCAGTCTTTTAGTATACTATGGGATATTTCTAAAGCTGAATTCTTGATAACATCTTTGGATTTCAGGGTCTAGATAAGCAATTGCATCATTCCATCCAAACCACTAAGTATTTCATGTGTTGATTCATATTCAGTAGTGCTGAGGATCCAGAGTTATACAGAAAGAAGGTACACTTAGTAATTTGAGCTTTCTTTTGTGTATATGCATCTATGTATGCATGTTTGTGTGTAGCTGCATGTGTGTGCAGGGGTGCATACGAGGGTCTGACATTGTATTGCTCTCCTCCTTGTATACTGAGGTTGGATCTCTTGTTAAACCCAGAGCTCACTGTTTGAGCTGGGCCAGCTAGACATCTTGTTCTTGGGATCCCTTGTGTCTGCCCCTACTCCAGTTATTTCCCATCTTAACCTCCATGCATTGAAATTATCACACATTACTTTTATATGTGGGTCCTGGGCATCTGAACTCTGACCAGTCTTTACATTGTGTAGCTAGGTCTTTATCTATATATAACTCCAAAATGCAGGTTTTGGCTATACTTATTAAACTTTTGATCAGGATTAATGTCTCAACTCTCATTGAATGAATCTCTGAGAATTACGGTTTCATCGTATAGGGCTACCAAAAAGGGAAGGAGGAACTATGGTGCTTGATGAACTTTTGCTCAATAGACCAGGAGAGTTTATCACCATGAATCTCCTATTCTGGATCTTCATGTCTGAGTTATAGTGACCAATTTTTCTAACAGATATAATGTACCAAAAAAAAATTGTCTGTGTGAGAATCAGAGCAGATCTGGACATTTCTTCTCAGACCCTAGCTGTTGGTATTCCCTCTGCACTCAGCCCAACAGTTACCTAGCAACATCCAGGTAGGCCTGGCTTGCTATGAAAGGAACTGTTCAGCCTTTCTGATTTTCTCTGACTCGCTGAAGCTTTTCTCTTTCTGACCTTCTCTCCACTCTCTCCACTGTTCCTGGTGGTCTCTTCTCTTCTTTCTCCCCCCCCCCCGCTCTCTTTCTCTGCCTATACTCTCTGCTCAACTCCCCTTCCCATATCCCCAAATAAACTCTAAACTATACACTATTTATTTGCCTTATACCTCAGGGAAACAGATGCCTCAGCATGGGCCCTCTGCAGCACCCCTTCCCACTGCACTGTACCCCGCTCTATAAAACACATCCTTGACTATGAACACATCATTTGGTTTCGTGCATAGGAAGGGAAGTTGAGAAGGGAACAGAGACAGAGAAAAAGAGGAGGGGGAGGGAGAGAGGGAGGGAGAAGGGGGTCAGATAGAGAAAATAGTTCAAGAGCGAGAGCGAGAGCGAGAGCGAGAGCGAGAGAGAGAGAGAGAGAGAGAGAGAGAGAGAGAGAGAGAGAGAGAGACCAAAGTTCCCTTTTATAGCAAGCAGGCCTGCCTAGCTGTTGGGCAGAGCGTAGAAGAAATGCCAACACTAGCTACTAGTGGAGTTTTTGGATTTGCTATTTATTAACTTGTTGTTTTTCAATTAACACATAAAATTGTGCATATTTACGAGGTATCCTGTGGTGTTCCATTGTTAAACGTCCAGATCAAGGTTACCATGCTAGTCACCTCAAACAGTTGCCCTTTTTTGTGTGCAGACAATATTCAGAATCATTCCAGTTGTTTTGAACTATATAATCCATTATGGAAAAACATCGACTGTAACTTAATTTCTCCTATCTAGCTCTGAGTCAGTACTCATTGACCAACATTTCCTTAACCATCTATGCCTCTTACATTTCCCAGCTGCTGATAGCCAGCATTTAATGCTTAACTTTAAAAAAAAACACACAAAAAAACAAAAAACGAACTTTTAAAGCCCCTCCTATGAGTGAGATCATGCAGTATTGTCTATTTGTTCTGCCCCCTTTCACTAAATATATGCCCCCAAGATCCCACTATCTTATTGCACATCTTTCATACCACATAACTTCACCAGCTCCTGGGTATTTTTAGTTATATTTGGTTGCATATCTTAAGCTAATGGAAATATTGATTTGTTTTTTTTTCCCGATATTTGCTATTGGCATGTGTCTTAGTTAGGGTTTTGCTGCTGTGAAGAGACACCATGGCCAAGGCTACTCTTATAAGGACAATATTTTATTGGGGTTGGCTTACAGGTTCAGAGGTTCAGTCCAGTATCATCAAAACAGGAGCATGGTGCCAGAAGACTGACTCACACATAGTTAGGAGGAGAGTCTACCCCCACTGGTTCATGATAGTTATCATAAATTGCTAAACTTTCATCAAATATTTTCTGTATCTGTTATGATAAGCATATGCTTAAAACTTCATTCTGGTGATATCCTATATTACATCTCTTAATTTGCACAACAAATCATCCTTAGGTCCTTAGGATGAATCCTACTTATCATGGTAAATATTTTTGTTGATGTGCTTTTGAATTCCTTTGCTAGTAGTTTTTGAATATTTTTTTTGACATCCATCAAGAATTGTTATCTGGTAGGTTGTTGTATGTGTATGTATATATCATTTTTTGGTTTGAGTATTACTGTAATTGTAGCTATGTAAACTGAGTTTGAAAAAAAAATCCTTACTCTTCAAATTTTGGAATAATTAGATCATTTCTGTTAGCTCTTCTGAAAGATTCGGATTCAGCAGTAAACCCACTTGTTATTAATGGACTCTTTTATGAGTTATTTTATGTTATAAATTCAATGCCATCGCTAATTGATTTGTCTAGGTTTCCTGTTTCTTCATGATTCAGTCTGAGTAAGGTGGTGATCTTAGTTTGTTTTCTATTGCTTCTATACACCTGCCATACACATCCTGAAAATTTAGCATACTGCTTGGAGTATAAAGAATTCAATTACTCTAAAGGGAAGCATCGGCAGCTTAGAGATAAATACATCCTTAATTTCTGTACACTGGAAATAATTGTTGTCCATATTCCTACTGTTACATCTCTAATTTTAGGTGGAATGTGGAAATTCTCCTTTATTTATTACTTAAAAATGTATATATAATATTTCTTATGGCATGTAGTATTCACTGGTGGTTCTAAAAAAATCCAAGATCAGAGTCTAATGAGGAAGGGATATTATTGCACTTAGAGAAACAGGCTTTAAACAATTCAGTAAGGAGTAGAATTGTTCAGGTCATAATCCTAGGCTGGGTTCATAGTATTCTTAAATGGAACAATTTGTCCTTGAAAGAGCAAGCGAGAAAAACAAAACAAAACCCACCATTCTTAGGTGGGGCTTCAATGCTGTGAAGAGACACCCTGATCAAAGTAACTTTTATAAAGAGCAACATTTAATTGGGGATGACTTACAATTTCAGAGGTTCAGTATTATCATCATGGCAGGAAGCATGACAGCATCCAGTTCAACATGGGGCTGGAGAAGGAGATGAGAGTTTTGTATCTTGATCTAACTGCCAGAAGGAGACTCTTTTTTTTTTTTATTAGATATTTTCTTCATTTATATTTCAAATGCTATCCCCAAAGGCCTCTATACCCTCCCTCCGTCCTGCTTCCCAACCCACCCACTCCCGCTTCATGGCCCTGGCAGTCCTCTGTACTGGGGCATATGATCTTCATAAGACCAAGGGCCTTTCCTCCCATTGATGGCTGACTAGGCCACCTTCTGCTACATATGCAACTAGAGACATGAGCTCTGGGGGTACTGGTTAGTTCATATTGTTGTTCCTTCTATAGGGTTGCAGACCCCTTTAGCTCCTTGGGTACTTTCTCTAGCTCCTCCATTGGGGGCCCTGTGTTCCATCCAATAGATGACTGTGAGCATCCATTTCTGTATTTGCCAGGCACTGGCATAGCCTCACAAGAGAAGCTATATCAGGGTCCTTTCAGCAAAATCTTTCTGGCATATGCAATAGTGTCTGGGTTTGGTAGTTGTATATGGGATGGATCCCCAGGTGTTGCAGTCTCTGAATGGTCCTTCCATCAGTCTCAGCTCTGAACTTTGTCTCTGTAACTCCTTCCATGGGTATTTTGTTCCCCATTTGAAGAAGGAGTGAAGTATCCACACTTTGGTCTTCCTTCTTCTTGAGTTTCATGTGTTTTGCAAATTGTATCTTGGATATTATTCCATATAAAACCAGAGACACTGAAACTTATAGAGGAGAAAGTGGGGAAAAGCCTCGAAGATATGGGCACAGGGGGAAAATTGCTGAACAGAATAGCAATGACTTGTGCTGTAAGATTGAGAATTGACAAATGGGACCTCATAAAATTGCAAAGCTTCTGTAAGGCAAAAGACATTGTCAGTGAGACAAAAAGGCCACCAACAGATTGGGAAAGTATCCTTTTCAATCCTAAATCAGATAGGGGACTAGTATCCAATATATATAAAAAAACTCAAGAAGATGGACTCCAGAAAATCAAATAACCCTATTAAAAATTGGGGTACAGAGCTAAACAAAGAATTCTCAACAGGAATACCGAATGGCTGAGAAGCACCTGAAAAAGATGTTCAACCCTTAATCATCAGGGAAATACAAATCAAAACAACCCTGAGATCCCACCTCACACCAGTCAGAATGGCTAAGATAAAAAATTCAGGTGACAGCAGATGCTGGCTAGGATGTGGATAAAGAGGAACACTCCTCCATTGTTGGTGGGATTGCAAACTGGTAAAACCACTCTGGAAATCAGTCTGGCAGTTCCTCAGAAAATTGGACATAGTACTGCTGGAAGATCCAGCAATTCCTCTTTTGGGCAAATACCCAGAAGATGTTCCAACTTGTAATAAGGACACATGCTCCACTATGTTCATAGTAGCCTTATTTATAATAACCAGAAGTTAGAAAGAACCCAGATGTCCCTCAACAGAGGAATGGATACAGAAAATGTGGTACATTTACACAATGGAGTACTACTCAGCTATTAAAAACAATGAATTTATGACAGTCTTAGGCAAATGGATGTATCTGGAGGATATCATCCTGAGTGAGGTAACCCAATCACAAAAGAACACACATGATATGCACTCACTGGTAAGCAGAGATTAGCCCAGAAACTTAGAATATCCAAGATACAGTTTGCAGAAGGAGACTCTTAAAGGCAGCCAGTAGAAGGGTCTCCTCTGGGTAGAGCTTGAGCATAGGACCTTAAAGCCCACCCTGACAGTGACACTCTTCCTCCAACAAGGCCACAACTATTCCAACAAGGACACACTTCCTAATAGTGTCACTTCCCACGGGCCAAGCATATTCAAACTACTACACCAAACACACCCCCTCTCAAACCATCCAACCAACCAACCAACCAACCCACCAACCAACCAAAAAAAAATTAAACAAATGTGTAGAGATGGCCATCTGAACACAAAGGAAGGGATGGAAATTTTGTTGCCACCAAAACCAATGTTCCTAGGCTGCTACAAGCTGAAGAGGAGAGGAAGAACTCATGGGGCCTACCAAATCACATCCTCTATGTTGCCTTGCATATTAGTTACTTTTCAGTTGCTATGATACTTAAAATACCACAAATGAGGCAACTTAGAGAAGGAGATTTATTTGGACTTATGGTTTCAAAGGGAAAAGAGTCTATCATGGTAGGGCATCACGGCAGCAGGCAGGCATGGCAGCAAGGCAGGCAGCTGAGATTTCAAATCGTCAGACAAGCATGAAACAGAAAGAACTAAAAGCAAGGTGAAACAAATCTACCCACCCCCCACCCTCATGACATACTTTCTCCAGTAAGGTCATACTTCCTAAACGTCCTCAAACAATGTCGCCAATTAGGGACTAAGTCTTCAAATATATGCAGCTATGGGGGACATTTCTCATTTAAATTACCACACCTTGTAATAGCAGAACAGAACTCGAATGAAAATCCAAATATATTATTATTACTTTGACAGAGCCCTAGGTTCTCACTCCAGATACACTTTATTACTCAATTTATACAATTGTATAAAGTCAGAATTCAATTCATATATATTTATACAATTGTATAAAGTCAGAATTCAATTCATATATATATATATGAGTTTATACAAAGACACGTTTATATGTTACATATTTTATTTAAATCTTTTATAAGTGAAATGTATATCTATTTAAATTTATGTATAAAACTTATGATTTTTTTATATATTTGTCATATATATTTACATAAGGAATTGATGAGGAAGCCTCAAGATGTGCTACTGGCTGAAAACCAAGGCAGCAATTGTGGTCTAGGCCCCACTTCTGTAGCTCTAGGTCTGCCAGATAAGCTCCATGTTTCAGTTCCAAGATTCCACATCCTCCCAAAACAGCATCACCTACTGGACATTCAGTATTAGAACACAGGAAACTATGAGGTCATCTCAGATTCAAACCATAAAATTGGCTGTCAAAAGAAGTGATGTATGTGATTTCCTGGGCACAGCCTCAAAAGGAGGAGAAACATGATTACTCCTCTCTTCCTTTTTGCAGTTTCCTAGATACTGTACAAATTGAACAGAGTCCCAGGAGTATGCAGAAAAGGACCCTAGTCATTCATTATTCGGAAACAAGCCAGTTCCAGGCTCTCCTCATCCGGGCTTTTACAAGACAGGTAAATACTGTCATAGTTAAGCTACTACAACTTTGGGTTTCTATCACACATAGATAAAGTTAGCCATAGGTAATATATCCCACAACTAACACCTTTTCTAAAGACACCAAGATAAATAGATTTGCTACACGCAAGGATCTAATTGGCACAACTATTATTCATGGTTTGCACAATTTATTTTTTACACAACAATAAAACAATACCCACCTATTAAAGCCAAGATTTCAGTCATTTAAACTTCTGAAAGAATTATAGGCTATTTATTAGTATTTATTATTAAAATCACTGTACTTTCTCTAGGGAAGTAAGGATTGATCCACATTTTCTTCACAGCAGCTCACATTTCATAAACCATTGTTTAAAATTAACTTGTATCATTAAGCAACATAAAAAATTTAAACTACAAAATACAAGCTGTCTTCTAAGAGACTGAAAAATGTGAGTTTAATATAATATATAAATGTCAGATAGGTGGCCAAAATCTGTTCAATGCTAGTGAAAACAGCCCCAACTTACAGATTGCAAGCAGCTCTGGTTTTTGTCTTACCACACATCCTGTGGCTCTAGTCAGATGTCGTCCAACTGTATGTAGGACAGGGATTTCTGCCCCTGTTCAAGAGTGTAAGTCACTAAGATACAGAGAAACAATATGAAATGTATTGCTAGTGAAAATAAATCAAACTAAACCATATTTTCAATTTATTTAACATTTTGGACCTTCCTTTGATATGTATGGGAGACTTTGTCTCTGTGTTTTAAAATCTGTTGTGTTCTATGCCAGAAACGGCATTATCCATTCTGAAGTTATGATCAATACTTTTAAAAAGTGATAGATACTGAAATAGATTAGGAAATATCCATGTACCTTGTAAAAGGCAAGGGTGAACTTTCTTTTTAAAGTTCATGTTTTCTTAATGTAGTTGGAGCAAGGAGTTGACTGAAAGAACAACATACTTTAAAGGGATTGGAGGGATGGCCCAGCATCCACAAAGTGGCTCAGAACCTTCCATGATCTCCAGTTCCACCATGGATCCAGTGTTCATTTCTGGCCTAAGCAGGCACTACATGCATGTGCCATACATGTAAAACTCTCTCTCTCTCTCTCTCTCTCTCTCTCTCTCTCTCTCTCTCTCTCTCTCTCTCT
>NC_034592.1:97744722-97747609 GCF_900095145.1 Mus pahari
TCTCTCCCACCCCGTGCGTGTGTGTGTGTGTGTGTGTGTGTGTGTGTGTGTGTACATGTGTGTGTATGTGTGTAAGATATTTAACCAGGCATGGTGGTATACAGCTCTAATACCAGTAATTGGGAGGGAATTGTAGGAGGATCTCTGTGAGTACAAGGCCAGCCTAGTCTACATTCTGGGTTCCAGGCTAGACCAGGACACATAATGAGACCTGCGTACAAAAAATTCTAATGTATTTTTCTAAAAGATAGTCATTTATACTTGCCTCTTTTTTAGTCTCTGTATAACCACTACTCACAGCAAAAAGAAGCTTCTTTGATAAAAGTTGAAAACAACACGAATTGGTGGTTATGTACATAAATATGATAATGTAGTTTGACAGCATGGACAATATCAAAACAACAGTGCATTCTTCCCTAGGGCCTGTGATCTCCCCAGTAATGAGCCTTTGCCCAAGGCTTACAATGTCATGCATGAATTCCCTCTTTGGAACAGCCTCATTGCAAATCAGAAGTGGTTGGATACATCCGTAACTAACATGCCACTATAGCCCAGGGGGCACATCTTGTCAGCAATTTAGTGCTGTAAAACCAAATTTTACTGTGCTGGGTAAAACACTGATGTCTTTTCTCCCTCAGCAGTTTACACAGCATGTTCTAGCACTGCATCTCAGGGAGAATGTTTTCTGGTCATTTCAAGGTGGATTTCACAATGCCCCATAATTAAAGTGAGCATTGTCTCCAGCAATAGGGCTTTATTGTTTACTTATGGTGGGGAGTCAATAACTTTTATATAAGTATCTATATTATGCAAGGAACTGAAATGAACAATGAACACAGCTTGTGTTGTTTTGGGTGCCTGTGGGGTTTCTCTAATCAATAACTTTTAGGGAAGTATCTATATCATGCTGTAAAAAGGTGGGCCAGAACCTTCCATGATCTCCAGTTTCAGGGATCCAGAGCTCATATCTGGCCTAAGCAGGCACTGCATGCATCTGCCATATATGTGAAATATTCAAACCTCCCCCCCCGTCTCTGAAATACTTAATAACCCATGTTTTCTGGGCGCTCATGGTATACCCATGCAGAATACCTGTCCTCAAACTCCTTTTTAAAAAAGTATTTTTGTATTTTTCAATTAGCTTGCATGATGTTTATTCATCTATCTTTAGGTTGGGATAATCAACCACTTACTTTCTTCTCTCTCCATACCTCCTATCCTTTTCTCTTTGTATGTCACCTGCATTGGATTGTCCCCTCTAACTGACTGAAGGGGGACTGGAGGTGGTAGGTTTCTATAGAGCCTTTTCATGCACCATTCATTTTGGTTAAGCATTCCATTAACACTACACTTCCCTCCTGCTTTTTCAAAGCTTTCTACCCCCGTATCCCCTTCTCTATTTTCATTTTATCTGTCTTTTACTGTCTGTCGTCCATCGAGGCATCTTTTCTCCAGTGACCTATTTCTAGTTTCCTGATTTCCACATGTACTCTGGGACAATTGTTAAGTTAGCAGCATGAGATACGGTGATAGTGTATGTAAATGTGTATATATGTTTCTAAAATAAATAAATAAGAGCAAAATAATTTCACACTACTATTGACTTTCCTGTCTTTGCAGTAGAATCTTCTCCTTCTCTAAGGTTTAATGAATGGCCAGGCAGCGGTGGCACACACCTTTCATCCGAGCACGCAGGAATTAGAGGCAGGAGGGTCTCTAATTATCAGAGGCCAGCCAAGGCTGCACAGAGAAATCCTGTTTTGTAAAAAAACAAACAACTGAAAACAGACTTAATGAACTCTAAACTTCCAAATCTACAGTTACCAAAACACAAGTCTGGTAAAACTAGCAACAGTGATTTATACAGTTAGGGATGACTTGGTGAGTCTAGAGATATGTAATACGCCTCATGAGTCAGGTTGTTAGACTAATACACAGCTTATTTATAGTTGATTATTTTTCAGTCTCTGTCCAATTGTCTAATCGTTTCCAAATGTTTGCCTGTGCTTAGGCGAATCTTACCTACCAAAGGCAAGTGGAAAGCTGTAAAGTAAAAATTTATTTCCATTTCACCACTCCCGCCTCCAGCACATTCCCCAGCACACATTCTAAGTGGTTTGTCGACTTTCTCTGTTTGAGTCTGAACATGTCTGAAAGTTACAGACATGTGAAACTAATATTCTGTGTGATATTCCATAATAATATAATAATGCTATGAACTGATTTTGCTTACACCTAAACACATGAGTGAGCGCGCACACACACATACCCACTATATATTTTTACATGTAAATGCTGATGGATGGTGGAGTTTGCTCTTTTTTAATGATTGATTTGGTGTTTCATTGCATGAACAATCCGTCTTCTGGTAGATAAATGGTTATTGTAAACAATCCTTCAAGCAGAATTTCTCTGTTACACTTATCAATTTAATGTGTGTATGTGTTGGTGTGTATGCACGCACACACACACATGTATGTGCCATGGTGCATGTGTGGAGATGAGAGGACAACTGACTGGAGTCTGTTCTCTCCTTCTACTATGTGGATCTTAGTGACTGAACTCAGGTTCTGAGGCTTGGCAACAAGTACCTTTGCTTGCTGAGCCATCCTAGTGACCCTAAGCATATCTCTTTATATTGCTTCTTTGGAGTGATTAGATGACACTTTCTTTCTTTCTTTTTTTATTAGATATTTTCTTTATTTACATTTCAAATGCTATCCCGAAAGTTCCCTATATCCTTCCCCTGTCCTGATCCCCTACCCACCCACTCCCACTTCTTGGCCCTGGCGTTCCCCTGTACTGGGGCATATAAAGTTTGCAAGACCAAGGGGCCTCTCTTCCCAATGATGGCTGACTAGGCCATCTTCTGCTACATATGCAGCTA
>NC_034592.1:97749699-97761884 GCF_900095145.1 Mus pahari
GATTGCATTGAATCTGTAGATTGCTTTTGGCAGGATGGCCATTTTGACTATGTTAATCCTGCCAATCCATGAGCATGGGAGATCTTTCCATCTTCTGAGTAGGTGACACTTTGTAATGTCTTTAGGCAAAAGACTTATAGGAATGGATATCTTTTATTCTTTAAATCCAATGAGGATTCATTCACACCAATCTACAAACACAAAACCAATGTGTGTGTGTGTGTGTGTGTGTGTGTGTGTGTGTGTGTTGTTTTACAAACTATAAAGGTGGTTAGCAGCTCAGATCCAATTAAAAAAAAACAACACCTCTAACATATTTTTAATTTTCTTCTAAATTTAGATCATCAACCTCAACTTATCAAGAACAGTTATTCTGGAAATTGTCCATAAAACTCTTTCATGTTAATTTCGTCATTATTTTCTATCCTAAAGGTATCTGTAAGGAGCGATGCAACCTGGGAAACAATTACCAAGATAAAGAGGTGGAAGGATCCAGAAGGTAGGGGTGGAGCTTCCACAGTGGAGAAGCGATTTGCTGAGGGGCCATGGTCATCCAGTGCATTTGATAACCAAGCCCCTCCCCCTTAAATAATGTGCTGCTCTCAAATGAGAAGACCTGAGGTCTGCTGCTTATTAGGTGTGCCCCTTAAACAAGTGTCTTAACTCCCCTTTACCACAGTTTCTTGGGATGATCATGATAATATTGTCTATTTTGTGATATTCTTGAGAAAAAAAATCAAGAACTAATGTTTGTGAATAACTTAGAGGGTATGGCACAGAGTAAGCACTATGCAACTGTTGGTTAAATAAAATGCCAAAGTATGTGTAAATATCCTGGTTATCCTGCTTTATCTACTGAAGAAGTGGCCACTCCTGAAACTTCTTAAGCTGAAAGGTAGGGAAGCTGCCTATGTAGTACATAAAACACTCCCTCCCCCACTTTACCAGCCACCTTCCTTTACATATTTTTCTATTTGATGTTCACAGAAGACCTTCATGACATGGTTTGTTATAATCAGAAATGATGTTTTATTTAGGTTACAAATAAAACAGATTGATACTGCGTATCTATTTCTCAGATAGCTCCTTGTGCCTTCTTTGTGTTCAACTAACTGTTTTAGAAAATAGAATTTGCAAAAGTATATCATAGAACAAATTGAGATAAAATTCAGGAAACAAAGATGATATATACCGCTCTTAATACTTTAATGTTACAATTATTGAACTTCCTTTATTCAAAAAGGGCTTAACAGAGCTTCAATATCACCTCTGCAGTTTCCTGCATTTTGATTAGTGAGAAAGGATTTGGATTCAAGTATGGTTTCTTTTCTTTTAAATTCTGAAAATGTTTCCTAGGTATGCTGTACACTTCTAGACTTATTCTTTAGCAGAAAGGTGAAGGCCCGATGTGGCCTTGGATACTAGGACATAGTATTTTGGATGACTATGTTGTGATTTGATCTAATAATAAGGCTGAATGTCTCAGTTTCTCATAGTATCACTAATAGAATCTGTGGGAATTTACACTAGCTTTCAAGCTTTCCTTCAGCATAGAGTCACACTCATAGGACTTTGAAAGGATGCGTTGGAACAAATGTCTCTCCTCCTTCAAATTCCTGTGATGGAATCCTGATCTCCGTGGTGATGGCATTTAAGATCTATACAGCAGAGACTCAGGAAAACTTTTTCCCTTCCTCCAATGAACATAAAAGAATTGCGCCTCTCTAGACTCTAACTCTGCCGATACCTTAATCTTGGAATTATGATGAATAAATTTCTTCAAGTTATGGAACCACTAGTTAATTGCATTGTTTTATAGTAGTTTGAATGAATTTAGATGAATATTTCTATTAGGTGAAAGCAAGGGAGAAAATTAGGTTGCTATAGGTAGTCACTAAAATATAGTTAGCTTTCAGAGTTGTGTTTGATGAAAATGCTAAGAAAAAACATATTAAAGCCAGGATAAACAACAGATCATCAGGTGTTTTATGTGTATTATTTGGTGTTTGGTTTCATGTGTGTGTGTGTGTGTGTGTGTGTGTGTGAGAGAGAGAGAGAGAGAGAGAGAGAGAGAGAGAGANNGAGAGAGAGAGAGAGAGAGAGAGAGAGAGAGAGAGAGAGAGAGAGAGAGATCTTGTTCTAGAAAGCAAACCGATCTTAGGGCTTTAGGGCTTTAGGGCTTCTCTTTCAATACAGCAGTTCAGACACTATGGGGTTTTAGTTTCTTTTCTTTGTCCTGGTAAGACTGTGAAAGCCATGTTTAACTTTCTTTTCAGGCATAAGCTGCTTGTGGAACTCCACTCTGCTTTCTAACTTGACCCCATTTCCTCATGAATGGTCATTTCCTTTCTTTTCAAAGTTCTAAAGGTTTTCATGGTCTGCATTTTTCTTCATTAAATATTCCTAGACATAACTGGTCACAAAGTCAAAGGCACAGACAATAATAAAACATTAGATTTGGAAGGAAACATAGAATATCCAATCCACCACCTCATCTTATAGTTAAATGCAGTCCCCAAAGAGGGAAAATAACTTGTTCAATGTCATCTAGTTAATGTGTAGAGTGGACCAAAGTTTTCAAGGTAATTTTTTGTGGCTAAAACTACATCTAAGACTATTTTAAAATGCATATACAGCTTCTTCTTTGTCTGCTTGAAATATCATAACAATGCAACCTATAGGACCAAATTTGGAAGCCACTACTTCTAATACCCAAACACTATGATATGAAAAAACAGTAAGTGGGGTGTATGGTTTATAGACCCCAGTCTCAGAGTTTCTAGTTAATTCAGGGGTATCTTATTTAGTCTAAAGAGATTCTTTGCTTGTCTTAATGTGTTTTTTTTCTGGAGAGTTAAAGAAAAATGGACTGATATAAACACAGAAAACATGTCAACACAAGAATCAGGTTAGGCTTAATAATACGCTGTTATATGTAATTTCTGATACTATGATGTTTAACATTTTACATCTACTCGTGTGGCAGTTTGAAGCTCTGACAAGAAATTATTAATTATCCTTGTATCTAGAATATAAATCTAGTTGAAGCCAAGTGTAAGGGTCTGTGGTTTCCTCATTCTGTCTCCATGGTTCTCTCAGTCCTCCTATGTAGCCACAAGTAGTTCACATAGCCTATGAAGCCATTTTCCTCTATGCAGTGTGTTCATTTTATAAGATGCTATATCTTTCACACTAGCATGGCACTTTACACGTTTCTGGATGTAAAGAGAATATGCAAATGGGTGCCTCTCACCATCTTCCAGTGGACTGTCCACCATATGTCTACACTTAGTTGAAAGAGACTTGAGCAGAGGTGTGTACAACCCACCAGGCATACAAAAGCCTTGTCTATAACTCCAAATGTATATTCTTGGTTCAGAAATATTTTAAACATGAAGTCAGGTGCTAGCAAGGTGGGTAAAGATCTTGAAGAATTTGGAGGAGGGGAAAGAATATGTAATATATATATATATATATATATATATACACATACATACATTATATATATGTAAAGAACATATACAATTATATTGTATATATTTTCAAAGAATAAAAATATTAAAATATGTGGTATACACACAGGAAGAGATACAGAGATAGGCAGAGACAGAGAAATAGAGATAGAGACAGAGAGAGAAAATGTTACTATAGTGATATGCAACTTGCCCAAATTTAAACTTGAAGTTGGTAATGGAGTTCAGACTACAAACTTGGTACTTGGCCTTCTGCATCTTAAGTCTGGCTTCTCTCTGTAAATTAGTTTTGGCTTTGTTTATTGTATACACAGCATGGAAGAAAGATGGCCACAGGATGGCTTCTCCTCCTCTTCCTCTTCCTCTTCCTCCTCTTTCTCCTCCTCTACTCACTTATATGACTCTGCAGACTGCAAACACAGCATTTTATATTGAAAATCAGACAGTGAGAAAGAGATAAATAGATTCATAGCGGGGAGGTACATTCCCATAGACACTTATGAGGAGGGGCTGGGACATGAATGAGGTAAAAGGAGAAGTGGCACTGAGATGCAAAATGAAGAGGACACTGTGTTAGCACGCTGAGTATGAGAGTTTTACCCTCATATGGATCAAATAAGGAAGTGATGTCACCAGTAACACGAACTGCAGTATATATAACGAGAAGCAGCAGACATGAGAAAAGGGCTTACAGAGGCAGTGAATACTTTCTCATTCCCATTAGCTCTGAATTCGGTACAATGTATTAACCCCATCATATCCTTCAATACTGTCAATAGTGTTTGCTTTTAAAATGAAGAACAGAAAATCCAATGTACTGAAGTAGCAAATATGGTGTTGGCATTGATCCACATTGCTATAGCAAAGTAGTATTTGTGGTTTGTGAAAGCAGATAAACAGGGAATGGAATCTTCCTTTCAGCTTTAGCCCTGCAGCCAGCGTTTAATCCAAGTCCAGTTTTCCTGTGGTAAGTAAGCATAAATAAGGAAGTTAGCTCTTACTACTCATGAAAGCAAAAAACGGTGTAAAAATTCCCAAAGTCCAAGAACAGGATAAGAAATGATGTGATATTGATAGGGTAGAGTACTGTCAACATTTACAATGATGGCTTTCAAAATCTGTTAGTAGCAGCTTAGAAATTTTCAAGATAAGTGAAAAAGCATGATTCAGAAATTATACCTGTTGAGTAAAATCAATTTTATTAAAGATGTTTACATTCACATGAAACAAAAAAGCAACCAACTAGCAATGGATTTTCTGTTGGGGATGGTGGTGGCCTGGGAGCTCCTGCCTTTACCAGGCTGCGATGCTGAGTGGCTTTATCCTACAAGGCTGGTCTGGCAGGTCTTGTGCAAGAAAATACAGCAAGCAGGTATTGCCATGGCCAGAAGACACTGTGTTGCTCTGGTCATCCCGGACTCCAGGCTCTTACCATCTCCCCCCAACCCCCCACCCCATTCTGCATTGGTTCTCAGGCCTTGGGTCAGGGTAGGGGTAGTGATCACGATATCCTATTTGTGGCTTAGCATCCCACAGATATTTATTCTCTGCACTATGACCAGTTGTGTGTGTCTATGTTAGTCACCAATCACTATACAAAGAAACTTGTCTGATGAGGTCCAAGAGATGAAGTAATTTATGGGATTCATTACAGAGATATGAATCTAGAGGACAATTTGGCAGTATGTCCATTTAGTAAGATAATAGTAATAGGTCCACTCCTGTGAATTTTTCATCTGTGAGCTCTTCACATGGAAATTTGGAGGGGTTGAAGAAGTCTTGGGTGGATATGGAAAGAGTTAGAGTAAGAAATGGGAGAGTGAACATGACTGAAATACATTGTATGTATGTATGAAATATTCAAAGAATTCATAAAAATATTATATCTGAAAAATACCTAAAAGAAATGCATCTAAATGTTGATCTTATTACTTTCAGATGTTGATTGGAATTAACTTCAATTTTTCCTTACATATTATTTTTGAGTTATGTTTAATAAACACTAATTTTACTATTAGAAAAATATAATTGAGAATATATAGTCCAGCCTGGGCAACATAGAAAGATTTTTATCTCAAAAGCAAAATCAAAAAAAAACCCCAAAAAAGCAAAACAATAAAACAAAACAAAATCAAGCAACCAACACAACTCTTATCTGCAAAGCATATTCTAAATAGTCTAAGTACCTCTGTTAAATACATGTTGATATATGTTTTCATGAACGTATTATGTTTCAGTAATGAATGGGTGTGCCAAGAGCAATTGCCCAACAATAGAATGGGCACAGCATATTGCTACTGTCTTCATTGTCTTCATCTGACTGTCAGGAGGATGACTTTTTGAATGTTTCTGTGCCCTCAATAGGACTGAGAAAATGCAAATAAAATCTTTTATCCTTTGGTATCAATTCTAACCTCTCTTTTCAGCAGATGACCTTTACTATAGAAGATACTGGTAAAAACTGAAGACTATTAAATAGGTAATTTGGAAATAAAAGCAGACTGTAAATACAGCTGCTTCAGTACTGATATCAGAACCAAGCTTAGGATCTGGACAGGAATGCATGACAAATGACAACTACTGCTCCGACTACTGTGTCAAGTGATGATTTTTCATGATTTCAATGAATTCTATAATACTGTAAGTTATGCTATTTCTTTCTCTGCTCATCTTCCTCCTTTCTCCTTCATTTGTTTATTGGATACATGGAATCCCAGAAGGACAACAACGAACACTCAACTCTCAAAGAGCCATGGCTAATGAATGCTGGATCTGAACTTTGAAGTCAATGTCTACTGATCCTGAAATGTGCTCTTATTACTAGAACTCAGTGGCTGCCAGAACTGTTTAACACCGATTTTACTCAAGGAGAATTTGGAAAATATCTAGGTTTCACCTCTAGAAATTATGAATTTTATAGATTGGGAATGGGAAAATAGGACCAGGGTCATGAGACTCACTATTGTTAAACTTCAACTTCTCAAATCATTTGTGAAAAACAAAGTGTCGGAAATTACCTTAGCTGGAGACCTAGATGAGATACGGTTGGGACCAAGAGGCCACATTCTGGTTCTCATTTCTCCCACCTCATGCACAGTCAGGACAGTGGAGTCCCTCATCAGCCACACTCACCACCGCCAGCATCTAGTTGATTAATACAGTTTGTGCACACGGCAAGGGCTGCGGTTGAGGGGAGGATCTAGAGGCAGTACATGATGGTGTAGGAATGTGGTAAACCTGCCAGAAACACTTTCCAGATTCTCCAAGGGATCATTTTTCCTACTGGTATTTTGAGATCACAGAATTAAATACCTGTACCAGAACTGACGTCTCCAAGGTGTCAATGCTAGAAGTCACCCTCAGCTTCCTAACACAAGTTTTCAATATTGTACTTTAATGAAGTACACTATGAGTAATGTTTTAGAACAAGCAGTCAGCTCGTGATAAGGAAGGAGAAACATTCATGTACAAAAACAAATGTAAGGCCTAGCAAGTAAAAATACTTGGGAAATACACTAAAACTTTTGCTCCTTATCTTAAATTTGGATTTAACCTCTTGTCTTCATTTTTATTCTCTGAGTCACTCTGTGGCTCGCTTTCCCCTTTAGTTTTGGTGTTCTAATTATTCTACTGTGGTGAGAAAAACCTACCTAGAAATATTGATTCTATGTCATCATTCCTCAAATAAATTGAAGTGATCCTTTAGTTTCCCTAACATTACGTTTATGAGGCAAACATGCAATATTCAGACAACTCTGCCTTTTGGCACTTAGAGACTCAGGTATGGGCTAAAGGAAAGAAATAGAAAATGCTGCCTGGGTCAGAAGACCGACTCTTCATAGGACAAATGCATGTGTCCTGCAGATGAAGCTACATAGCTTTAAAAAGGAAATTTGGGGACTATCAAGAGCTTGTTGTAGACGATAGTTTAATCTGTTCCCTAGAATTTAGAAAGGTTTGCATCTATAGGAGCCATAGATTCTTATGCAGGGTGTAGGTTCAACAGCTTACAGTTTCTCAGTATATGTTTTGGCCCCAGGGATCAGTAATTTAGTGTTCTTCAGTTGGGATGGCTCTGAGACTTTTGCATTAAGTGTCAGAACAAATAGGTAGTGGCATTCTTGCTAACATGTCATTTAGGATGCCAGAGGACTATGGCAAATCTAAGCACCAGTGATAATAGGTTCCTCGTTCATTTTATTATTATTTCTCCCCATTGGTGCTGAGACACTAGTTGTCAGTGAGAGAGATGTTTTGTCTCAGTCACTTGGAACCATATAAGTCCCGCGGCAAATTGTGAATTTGATATTTTCATATTTTCGCTACTTATTTTTCCAAAGAAGAATGAAAGAACCTCACAATGTGGAGGGAAAAGCACAGTAGGTCTTGCATGGAAATTATGGCTAGGAACTAGCTTTTGAAGAAAACAACGCAACACCTTGTGATTGGTGACTCTTACCACTCCTTGTAATGACAGTGTCAATTAGCGATGAAGAGTAATACCAAGGCAAGGACTGCTGTAGACCAGACACTGTTGCAAATACTGTGTTAGGGATAACTTAGTGCTCACCTCTGTGATGATAAATGCAGTGGTTATCTCTGTTTTAGGGAAGAGGGACCTGGAAGAGAAGGCCAGCAGTTTGCCCATGGTCACACAGGGGACATGAGGTATCCTGTTAAACTGCCTCTAATGAAATCCTGATTTCCTGACTTCATTTGAGTTTGTTCAATACTGTGTTTCTAGGGAAGACTTAATCAGTTTTTTTTTTTTTGAGAAAACATGGTGTTCAGTCCAATTTCAAATTAGGAAGAATCTTTGGCTCAATTCCTTTAGTCTCTAAAAGTCCCTCAGTGCCCTCTCTTGGATAATTAGTTGTGAACAATATCAATTATATCTAAGTGGACAAATTGAATTACTACAGACGAGGGATTGATTTTTTAAATTATCATTGATTGCTCAGTGGTTATCTCAGTGTAAAGATTTGTACATTCTGAATCTTTAATTTAATTGGTTTATTGAAGAGTGCAAAGGCTGGCACCATAATTGGTTTATTAAAGAGTGCAAAGGCTGGCACCATAATTGGTTTATTAAAGAGTGCAAAGGCTGGCACCATAATTGGTTTATTGAAGAGTGCAAAAACTGGCACCATAATTGGTTTATTGAAGAGTGCAAAAGCTGGCACCATAATTGGTTTATTGAAGAGTGCAAAGGCTGGCACCATAATTGGTTTATTGAAGAGTGCAAAGGCTGGCACCATAATTGGTTTATTGAAGAGTGCAAAGGCTGGCACCATAACTGCTTTATTGAAGAGTGCAAAGGCTGGCACCATAATTGGTTTATTGAAGAGTGCAAAGGCTGGCACCATAATGACAATGAAGTTTCCTTCTGCCCCCTTCCTCTCATTGAGTTCTCAAAAGCCTAAAACATTCACCAAAAGGGCAACAATGATAAAACAACATATGCACCTTTAATTTTTTTCTCCTTTTAGGGGATTTGTGGGATTCAAAATTTATTGGATATTCTTGGAAATGTGTTAGACTTGCCACAGGGACTCTCTTACTCTCTTATTAAATATTGACATTCTTAATCCTTACTTCAAACTTACAGTAAATCTAGTTAAAATGTAGCAATCAGGAATTGTAAGGATTCTACTCTTTAAGTCTATCTGAGCCTTATGTTTTCCAATAGCAGTAACAGTGCAGGTCTCCCTCTTTTTCCCCACGCTCCCTTCTTCTCTCATATTACACTGCTTTCCTTTATCCCTTCCTTCCTCCCTCCCTCCCTCCCCCTCTCCCTCCCTCCCCCTTCCCCCTCTCCCCCCTTCCTTTTCTTCCTCTTTAGACAGTCTTTCCTCCCTGTCCTATCTCTCATATTTTAGACAGGCTCCTTTTAAATTTGTCACTATGCTGTCATACTTGTTGTTCTACCTCAGTCCCCACAGTTAATCACATCTTTCCTGCCTTTGCTACAAATTTGTAGCTGTGCTTAAAATCCCATTTATGTATGAACCTAAGGTGCATTGATATCTCTAAGTATTATTACAGTTACTTATGGCTCACCAAGATATTGGCACTGTTTTGATGTGAACTAGCACTAACCCCATCAGTAATCCATTCCTGCAGAAGGAGCTACTCTAGAATTTATCAGTTTCAAACAACCATTTACTATTCTCAAAAGCCTACAAGTCAGGTAAGCAAGTTCCCTATCAAGTTTTCTCTAGTGTGTGCTATTCTCATCTGTTCTGAGCTGTTCTGGCGTCAGCTGATATGTGGGCTGGGAGGTGAAGGACCAAGGATAGCTCAGCAGGGACAATTTGGCTCTTGTATATGATCCTCATTCCTAGTCTGAAGTTTTCTTTTAATAAAGGAAGAATGTTCCCAACACTTTGTGAGACCTAGGCTATGAACACATCCTGCCATAACTACATAACCCCAGCCTCCAAGGCAAGCTCCCACATAGCTCAGTTAAGTATATACAAAAAGAATTTTGACTCCTTGAGTGGAGGAACTGCATAAATACATTGTAAGGGTGGTGAATCATAGCTATCTTTCTCCTTCTGTTTACTATATTAGTCAAATAACTTACAAAAATTTAAACCCTTGAATCTTTCCTAGGTAAATAGATTTGAAAATTAAATTTGTAGGTCATTGTGTTATTTATAATTTTGTGTATGCCCATAAAGCATTTGTCTATAGTTACATTTTTGTGATTAGCAATCACTTGGAAAATCTATTGATATATTCCTATTTATTAAGTCTTATTTGCTATTTTGCAGGGAACTAAAGTAATCATAAGCCATGCTCACAGGAATGGTTGGACCTCTGAGGACAATTCCATGCCATAGTTGCTTCTGCTGCACTGCGGTTGTTCATAATTCATGACTTCTCCTCTAAAGCAGTGACTCTCAACTAGTGGATCATGATACTCTTTCATAGGGGTCACCCAAGATTACCCTGCATAGCAGATATTTACATTATGACTCATAATGATAGCAAAATTATAGTTAAGAAATAACAAAGAAATTAATTTTCATGGTTGGGGGTCACCACCACATGCAGACTTATATTAAAGGGTTGAATCATTAAATAGGTTGAGAACCACTGCTCTAAAGAGTCAAAATAAGTGAAAGTTTGAGACAGCACAAATTGAAAACCCACGTCTTCTGTCCTATCCTGCAGAATAAATGGGGGAGTGTAGCTTTCTATGATGTTTTAGCTGTAATGAACTTATCTGATGACAACATTCATTTCTGTGACATTCTCACTTATGAGTTTGTTTGGATTTGACTGTGTGATGAGAAACATCTGGGTGCTTTTCTCTTCAACAGTACTCAGTATAAATCTATGCGGAAGAACGGTCTGATTTGGACTTTATATATGCTCTGTAACCAGATGGGCTAATTCCAGAGGTTTGCTTGTAAACTGTGTGTGTTTCTGGCTAGGGTGTAGAGATAAGCTATCTGAATTATACATACTCATTTGGCAACACCTCTGGATTCCAACATCACTTTCCTATGCTGGATCAAGTTCAGGAACAATTAAGATATATTTTCACAACATTTCCTAAATGGCTGTATTGTAATTCAATGTTATAGTTGGCAAATACAACATAGAACACAGAAGCTAATGGTGCAAACTCATTTTATTTGCATACCATTGTTAACTACTTTCGTGTAGTACTTACCCAATGTGTCAGCTTATTATGATCTATTTAGTGAATTAATGGATGAGACACATTGTTCTTAAATTCAATTATACCCTTTGCACCTCTGGAATCAAGGTCATGTCAGCATTTCTATTATGTAAGTGTCTGGGTTTAGCAGTTTTAAACTAAGCTATAAAAGATGGCTTCCAAATCAAATTATAGTAATAAAGGTTAGTGCCTGAGGGGCCTACATTTAATATATGTAGATGCATATGTATATGTATATACATATATATGTATATTTGTAATAATTTTTGTGCATCCCCTGCTTCCTAAAATATCAAATAGCTTTAAGAAAAAAAATTCCCCTATAGTCCATGCACAGCAGATAGAGGCTTTCATTTCTCACTTACTCTATAGCACTAGGCTTTCCTGCCTTGTTGAATGACAGCCATTTCTCTGACCATCTGGCTTTTAGTCTGCACTCAGTATTTACTGATGGCATCACCACAGACTGGTACTTAGCTACTTGATATCCCACCTATTAAATGGAGTATTAACAGTACCTACTTTGTAGAGTTGTGGTAAGGATGAATTAAATTGCTCTGAGTATGTGTTTGGGATCTTACATACGATTTATACAAGAGTTAGGTATTTTTATGTTTAGATAAGAGATTTCACATGAATCAATTGAATATCATAGAAACATCTGGAAATGCTAGGCTCAGTATTCACTGGGATTATGAAAGAGGTTATACCTTGAAGAAAATCACCATTAACATCAATAACTTTTCTTCAGAAATTAAGATTTTTATTACTTATAAAACACTATGGTAATAGATTTTTTTGGGAAGAAACAAAATTTTCAGAAGCAGTTGTATTAGGCACGTTTTAGCCCTAATGAAGACATTACTATGATATTATCAGTGAAACATTAGACAGCTTTCACCATCCGAGCATCAATCATAAGAATATAAATACATCTCTCCATCCCAGGGCTGGGGACAGAGGCACTTCTTTACTCTTTCCTTTCCTTTCCTTTCCTTTCCTTTCCTTTCCTTTCCTTT
>NC_034592.1:97763500-97767924 GCF_900095145.1 Mus pahari
TAAAAACTGCATGGTACTGGTACAGTGACAGACAGGTAGATCAATGGAATAGAATTGAAGACCCAGAAATGAACCCACACACCTATGATCACTTGATCTTTGACAATGGAGCTAAAACCATCCAGTGGGAAAAAAAAGACAACATTTTCAACAAATGGTGCTGGCACAACTGGCGGTTATCATGTAGAAGAATGGTAATTGATCCATTCTTATCTCCTTGTACTAAAGATTATAATTCTTAACTCGATTTGTCAAATTTCACCTCACTTATAGTGCTTAAGTTCAATTCAGGTTGACTTTGATCATGTTTTCCCTTCCCTGACATAATATGATGACACTCATTCAACTACAATCTGCTGTTTTTACCCTGCTATTTTACAAATAGAATCCCAGAGTCAGGAAGTCCATCAGGACACAGTTTTACAAGTGAGTTCTGAATATATAAATGACTCTGTTCACACAGTTCTTTTTGCTAGAGAGAAAATAATCTGCAACCTTTGCTGGGCAAAGATAGGAGGCAGAGAATATGATGTTGTCTACAAATACAGCAAAGGTAAAGGAAGCTATTGATATGGTGAAGATGCAGAATCAAGTCTTGTAAATCAAAGTGAGATTATACATACATATATATATATATATTATATGAAATTATATTATATATAATCTAGGCATATCTTCTCAGTCTCAGTATGGCTATTTTTTACTTGATTCACATATACATATATGTATTAAGACTTTACTTTTACATAGTCTTATAAGTGTGTGACTGCCTGTGGGCATGTGCACATGTGAGTGCAGAACCCTTCAGAGTTTAGAAGAGGGCATTGGACCCCCAGATCTAGAGTTACATGCAGTTGTGAGGCCCCTAGTGTGTTCTGAGAACCAAACTCAGGTCCTCTGCAAGATTAATATGTTCTCTCTACTCCTCAGCCATCTCTCCAGTATGGGATTCAAATACATTTTTAGAAGTTGAAAATGATCTACAGTATCTACTAGTAAAGAATAAGCAAAGTGGGTGCCATTAAGAATTCTGTATAATAGATCTTTTCTGACACTTTCCTAAAAATCCTTATACTATTTTAAAATTTTCATTTAGCTGTGTTAACTGAAGAAATGGCCACATAGGGAATCATATTTTTTCTTTAAGTTGAGCTGCTGCTATAATTCAGCTGGAAAAAATGCAGTAGTTAGAGTTGTACAATGGAATTAGAAAGGAGTGTGTCTAACAAACAGTTGTACAAAGGCTTTTCTAGAAATTGGGCTGCTTGATTCTACCAGTTCATTGGTATATTAACAAAGGAGCTTAATAACTATTTACTAATAGCCATTTATTAATCACTTTTGAACAACAGTGAACAGTTAACAACACGTTCAGGAATAGGTATATAAGAATATCAATAATTTTGTCAAAGAAAGAGAATGCCGCCTTTATAGACAATGACTGACTGGAACCTGATGATATCTTTAACGATATGGTAAGAACACCGATGTTGCGTGGAGCCAGATCTTTTTTTTTTTTTTTCTGAAGAAAAAGATCTAATTACAAAGCAAGAGTCAGAGTAGAATATAGCCCCAAACTTCCCAAACTTTCCCAACATTTTATAACATTGAGTATGGAGAAGTTTATAATGGTGCACAGTGCATGCATGCACATAGTCAATCTGTAAGAAGAAGACATAATCATGATGCTATGACGCTTCTAATTCCAGAAGTGAATGGACTGACAGGCAAAACAAATCGCACAGGTCTGATTTCTACTCATCAAAACTTTTTTTTTTTTTTAACAGATCAAATTATCTGAGTATCATCCAAAGACAAAAACCTTAAGAAATCTCAACAAGTTGGAAGAATCTTCTATTGCAACCTCAAATGATGTATAATAGAAAGTAAGAGCCAGTAGCTACTTTAAAATAAAATTATCTGTGTGCATGTTTGTATATACACTTGTGTGTGTGTGTGTGTGTGTGTGTGTGTGTGTGTGTGTGTGTTTGCAGGTGAACATGCAAGTGTGGGCACAAGTGTGGTGGCCACATGTATACCTGAGATATATACTTTTTCTCTCTGTGATTGTGTATGTGTGTGTGTGTGTGTGTGTGTGTGTGTGTGAAAAACATAGAAGGTCTACAGCAAAAAAATAATAGCAATCTGTAGGTAGCAGCATTATTAATGATTTTTTAATATCAACTTTGCAATTTTTATGTGTAATAACTTTTACAATCACCATATTTTATTTATATATTCAGGAACAAATGTAATCAAATAAAAACTAGCACACAGACCATCTTTACAGCAAACCAGCAATGAACTAGGAAGTATTTCAGTTATAAACACTTAAGTAATTGGAAATTGGGGTGTTCCATAAAGTAGTCACTGGGGGCTTCACTTTGATGAAAACTCCCAAGGAGCTTGTTTCAAATTGAGTTGACTTTCATGTTGCTAATATAATTAAAGCAAGTACCTCAGGTGGGCACCGTGCCAGTCACCCTTCTCACACACACGTCATGACTGTCTGCATGTTTACTATCTTCACCTTGCTCAATTTTTACAGTTTTAATATGAATATCAATTTTCCTTTTCATAAACCTAGCCTATAAATGCCACAACCCCTTGAAGGGATTTCCCCAGGCTTCATTTTAAGCCCCACAAGAAAGGATGTAAAAGAGACTTTTCTTTTGTAAAGTGATTCTATAATTCTGTCCAATATCCATCATTTTTCAAGGCCAAGTAATCATATTTAATAGATCCTAAATTACATTCTGTCAGGCAAGGATTCCCTTGACAATATTAACCAGAGTGGAGGGCTGACGGTCAGAAGCCTGAAAGTACGACATTGTTCTATGGAGGGCTTACGCACTTTCCTTTGCAGGATCTGATCCTACTAAATCTGCAGTGGTACAGAACCTCAGCCTCCATCCATCCTTAGCCTTCCCGGAATTGCCCATAAACCAACCCCCTGATTTCCTGTCCTAAAAAAAAAAATCACTTTTAAAATTTAATTACTTGGCACAGTTTTGACCCTCTCCTTTGAAGAAATTACTGCCATGAATTTATTTTTACAATCTTACTCCTGCAAGACAGCTAGCGGTGTAAGACTTTACCTCCACTGTGTCTGTGGTGAGGGACTGGAAAGACAAAAGGCTGAATAATGGAGGAAGCCAGAGAGATGCCCTTATTGTATGTGAAGTTTCTTACTGATGTCACAAGTCTAAGTCTGTGGGTATTTTCTTGTCAGGAAAGAATATAAGGTTGCACTATCTTCACCTTGCTCAATTTTTATAGCTTTAATATGAATATCAATTCTCTTTTTCATAAACCCAGCCTATAAATGCCTATAAACAGAATTCACGCACAGTAAATACAAGAAAAGAGGAAATCTGTGAGCCAGATTTCCACTAGGGAAAGTTCTCATTGCTCTGTGTTGATGCCTCTTTTGGGGATGGGTAGTGATTATTTGGAGATTTTTAATATGTCAAAGGCATTAAGTAACAAGCACCAAAAGAAAAAAAAATTTAAAGAATATACATACGAAAAAATTAACATCTACAAATTAAGCAAGTTCAAGTATTTTTGTGACTCAGTGACCAAAAGCTCAAGCACATAGCTTCTTTCAGAATTCACATACCGAGGTTATGCTGCGTGACCAGCCCCAGTGCTCATAAGCCTCAGTTCTTCTCATTCGTACCCTGTAGACTGTGGATAGATTCATTCCAATGTTACACATGATATTCACAAGCAAGTCCCTTCAGATTTCTGAAGTCTTAGGATGGCTTGGGCTCTAAGGTTTAGAGGCAAATTTGTTTTGAATGTGTTGTCTTATCACATAGAATTGGTTGTTACATAGGCTGGAAAATACAGTACTAATTCAGTTGCTCCAAATGTCAAGATATGTGGATCTTGAAAGTTGTCTAAAGGTACTCTTAAAATTCTGAATGCTAAAGTAGGGTTTATTCAGAACAAGAAGAAAGATGCACCTAAATTAGAAGAAAAATCATGAAGAGGTACGTGGTTTTTGTAATCTGAGGAATAAGGAGCACTTCATACTGAGGGATGCATTCTGGGAGTTTTTTTTTCTGTCTCCTTTGGAAGTGCTGTGTCTGTAACTTTCCTTTTCGATTCCTTACAATTTCTCTTCTACTAGGAACTATCCCTTCTCACTTACATTTCACCTTCACTCTTTCCTGGTTATTTACTATTTTAATATGCCTATGGAAGAATAATAATGTAAACTCAGCCTCCATGCTCCCCTTTAAATGTAATAAAACGTGGGTGCAAAAACTGAAGGCAGGAACTGTTCAGTCTTGTGACTGTTTCTCTGTCTTTCAGCACCATTGACTCTTGATGGTCTCTCATTCTTACTTCCTTTTTCCTGGGAGTCACTTCCTGCTTTCCAATAAATCACTTGGGCTAAGATTTAAAAGCATGTT
>NC_034592.1:97768159-97769904 GCF_900095145.1 Mus pahari
CTCCCTCCCTCCCTCCCTCCCTCCCTGCTGAATCACCAAATGGAAAGTCTCACTCAAACTAATATTATCATTTATTTCCACCGTGGAAATATTAAGCAGGATTTAATTTAGTGATTTCTTTCTTTCTCCTTTAAAAAACAAAAAAACAATAACACTATTATTAGAATAACAAAAATTTGACAGTTTTCCTGAGAATGGATTTGGATTTCAAGAGGAGAGATAATTTAAAATTCAATCTTCAGGTCTCCAGTGAACTTTGGTGATTTCATCGCAGTTATTAAGAACACCACAGTTTCACTGATGTTTCTGTGAAGGAATGCCCTGTTAAAAGACAATTTGGAGAAGAAAGGCTTTATAGTTCTAGATTATATTTCGTTACGGAGGGGAAGCCAGTGCAGCAGGGATCTGAAACAGCAGTCCCATCACTGGCACGGCTAAGAGCAGAGAGAAATAAATACATGTATGCTGCCTACTTGTTTGGGCTCAGCTCAGTTTCTCCACTCACAGTTTAAGACTACTTGACTGAGAAATAGTCAAGTTCCACACATGGTGGGCTGGTTCTTCCAACATCAGTTCATCTCCCAACTCATTGAGCCTTTCATGTAAGATGATTCTAAGTTATGCCAAGTTGACAAAGATGATCATCACAAGGGTTTATCTTCTTTATGCCATTATTTGTTAAGATATGGTATTAACTCCAGAGAGAATAATGTACTGTGAGTGTCAATAAATTTATATACACGGTATTAGTGTTTTTTATGTACATAGGATTCCCCCTTCCTTAGCACTGTTAACTGCCTATAGCTCTTCAGTAAAGGGTAGGGCCTGAAGATCATCTTTCTTAACCGTTCTAGGTTTGGCTGGTTTAAGCTTATGCTTGTCTTGTGCAGGTAACCACAGGTGCTGTGGGTTTGTCGTGGGATAGCCAAGGCAAGTCCTGAAGACAGCATTTCACAGCACACCTCTGCATCCTCCAGATCTTTCTGCTTCCTCATCTGTGATGAGGCTAAAAGAAGCCTCACTGGGATGGGATGGGAGTTAATATTGATGTCCCATTAAGGGGCTGAACATCCAGTCTCGTATTCTCAGCCCCTTGACCAGTTGTGTATTTCTCTTTTGACTGCTGCTCGCTGCAAAAACAAGTTTCTCTGACCATAGTAGAGTAGTCCAGGTCCATAGGTATACACACAAATATATACTTAATATATGTATAGACACATAGAAAATACTTTGACAGCATGATCATTTAGCGAGATAACAATATAAAGTTCTACACCAGAGACTAGAATCTTCCCAAACCATGGGTTCTAGTCCTCAGGATGAAGTCTGCTCCTGGGCTTATCTCCAACCAGAAAGTGATTATTAGCAGACAACAGTTGCACTGCTATTGTACCTGTGGGCATATCTTGTCTGGGAGGTTCGTAAGTATGGAAACATGGAGGGTCCAGTACTGGGAGAGACCATTCATGTGTTTTCTCCTAAACCAGCATACACAGTATCCTCCAGCATTAGGAAAGCTGACCATCTGGGAAACAGCTTCTTGGTAGGGTTGAGATTGTTTTTCCTATGTCCTGAAGCCAAAATGCATGGTATCTGAAGACAGATTATACTGGTCTCTGTCTCTCCAGAGTCACACACAGCGCTCTGGGTATTACAAGCAATTATTATTCAATAACTACTTAAATAAATAAAATGGATATATGCTTGAAGAAAAGTTGAAACACACACGCTTTTTTTTTTTTTTT
>NC_034592.1:97769915-97770967 GCF_900095145.1 Mus pahari
CTTGGGTAATTTCTCTAGCTCCTCCATTGGGGTCTCTGTGTTCTATCCTATAGATGACTGTGGGCATCCACTTCTATATTTGCCAGGCATTGGCATAACCTCACAGAGACAGCTATATCAGTGTCCTTTCAGCAAGATCTTGCTGGCATATGCAATAGGAAACACACACACTTTTACTTATACCAATTCTAGAAGAAAAATGTTATGCTCCCCTTTGTGAAGATTCTATCTAAAGAATATTTTTCATTTTCGTGGGTTTGTTCTTGCTGTATTATAAACAAACAATTCAAAGTAATATCAGTGCCTTTATATGGCATACCAATTTACATGCAATGCTTGCATGGTTTCTGGCAACTGTCTTTACCCTTTCCTATGGTCTTTTACTTAGGAATAAGAACCAAACTGGGCTCAAATCAAGGGCATTGAGGAGTCTCACTCCATCTCTTACCCAGTCTTCCCATGATGATCTAGAATGAGATTTAATAATTTTTCTCTTGTTTTTAAGGACTGTTTCTTTTTGTGGGGACACAGACATTTATGGCTGACATACCAGTGACCTACTTTGATCCCATCAATTTTCAAGTACAGGTAACCTGGCTACCCACCTGCTCTGTACAGACCCATGACCACCAACCTGCTCTGTACAGACCCATGACCACCCACTTGCACTGTACAGACTCCTAAACACCCACCTTCTCAGTACAGACCCCTGACCACCCACCTGCTCTGTACAGACACCTAGTCACCTATCCACCTGCTCTGTACACACCCCTAGCCACCCACCTGCTCTGTACAGACCCCTGACCACCCACCTGCTCTGTACAGACCCCTGACCACCCACCTGCTCAGTGTAGACCCCTAATCACCCACCTGCACTCTATAGACTCCTAACCACCCACCTGCTCAGTAGAGACTCCTGACCACCCACCTGCTCAGTACAGACCCCTGACCACCCACCTGCTCAGTAGAGACTCCTGACCACCCACCTGCTCAGTACAGACCCCTGACCACCCACCTGCTCAGCACAGACCCCTGACCACCCACCTGCTCAG
>NC_034592.1:97771175-97819021 GCF_900095145.1 Mus pahari
AGACCCCTGACCACCCACCTGCTCAGTACAGACCCCTGACCACCCCACCTGCTCAGCACAGACCCCGGACCACCCACCTGCTCAGCACAGACCCCTGACCACCCCACCTGCTCAGTACAGACCCCTGACCACCCACTTGCTTTGTACAGACCCCTGACCACCCACCTGCTCAGTACAGACCCCTGACCACCCACTTGCTTTGTACAGATCCCTGACCACCCACCTGCTCAGTACAGACCCCTGACCACCCACCTACTCAGCACAGACCACTGACCACCCCACCTGCTCAGTACAGACCCCTGACNCCCTGACCACCCACCTGCTCAGTACAGACCCCTGACCACCCACCTACTCAGCACAGACCACTGACCACCCCACCTGCTCAGTACAGACCCCTGACCACCCACCTGCTCAGTACAGACCCCTGACCACCCACNCACCCACCTACTCAGCACAGACCACTGACCACCCCACCTGCTCAGTACAGACCCCTGACCACCCACCTGCTCAGTACAGACCCCTGACCACCCACTTGCTTTGTACAGACCCCTGACCACCCACCTGCTCAGTAGAGACTCCTGACCACCCACCTGCTCCTTTCTGGATCCAGAGGCTAAAAGAGCCAGTAATGTGAGAAATATGGATAAGGTCTTAGGATTATTTTTTTAGCGTTTTATTATCTGCAATCTGTTTCTTAGAAGGAGAAGAAGACAGCCATATTTTATCTCTGTAGTGCTTCTTCCTTGCTTATCACTGATTGTGTAATTTGCTGATCTGCTATCTACAAATATGTGCACAACATTAAATACATAAATGAAGGATATCAGTTAAGTTACTAAGAGGAAAAAGAAGATGTACTCAAAAGAATGTAAGAAGGAGACCACTTGTAAGGGTGTAGGTAAATTTAAGGGAATCAATGCAGAAGAGTAAAAGACTCTAGGACTAGCAATGGTGGTGGTGGGGTTGTTTCATCGTTCCTAGATTTGAAAAATCAGATGAAAAGAGAAATTACTAGAGCCCTAAAAGACAGCTGTTGAAGAACTCCACGTAATAGATGCCCCTCTTCTCTAGAGAAAGGTTGTCATGACAATCCTTCCTGATGTTGAGAGCAATCTCTGCCATCCCTCTGACTCCTATATCTTCATCTCTCTTGTCTGTCTCTTTAAAGAATCTCTAATTGTTTGAATGAAACCCAAAGTTGGAGGGCAAGGGAGCTGAGATGGTTTAGTGAGTAAAGACTGGAATCCCACACGTAGAGCAGGGTGACCTGGAGGGCTGATGCTGAAGATATTTGTCTCACTGGACAATTGTCCTCAGCTGGAGTCAACTTTCAAAGTAAGAGAGTTTTGCTGGGGCATATGTACCATGTTGGTGAAATCTCTTAAAGGTCTGTAGAACTAAAACTTTTCCCACAGTATCATTTTCCTAACTAAAATAGGCAAATCCTATAGTAGGTAGAAGAGTCCCTACACTCTCCGGGTCTCCCTGCATCTTTGGCTTACAGAACTTCTTCCAGAAGTTGCTCTTGTGATAGCTGCATGTTCAAGACCACGACTTTCCTTGGTGCTATATTTGTTTGAATTCCTTGCAGCAACTGGTGTGAATACAAATCAACCTCCTCTCTTTTCTCAATTTCACTGGAGGTCAGCTTAGTTTATGAAACATCCAATTATTGGTGACCATAGGATGCTTCTCTCTTCTCCCATTCCTGCATCACCCACCCACACATATCACAACCTCATCACTCACCTCCTTGTCTCCAAAATGGGCAGAACAATGTACTCTAAAACCCAGATACATATTTTAAATGACTAGAGAGAATTCCGTTTTGAAAGATGCAAATTATCATTATTGCTATATACATCCAGTTCTTGAAGACCTATGTCAAGTGGGGTTTTTAGACTTCATTAAAGACTAGGCTTGGAGACTATGGTTCCTCCTCTGCATGGTGGTAGAGTTTCTCGCTATAGCTGCTGTAAAGTAACTGCAGCAGGACTGTCTGGCCCTCCACAGACATCTGCTCTGTGAGGGGGAACCAGAGCCTGAACCAGAGGGTTGCCTACTCCATGCTGAGACACACATGCCAGGCCTCAGAGAGAGCATGATTAAACCCAGGAAGGAGATTAGCACCAGTGCTGCCCCCTTGCTAGGGGCCAAGGTGATAAGTGCTTTGTGATCTGCCCTCACACTCCCTTGGAGAGACAAGCGCTTTGAAAGCCTGAGCCCCACAGTGAAACCAAGAATGTGCTGAATAGCAGGTTTGCTGTGACTCCAAGACTGAAGGTTTTGCATTCCTACTTATGGGCTCTAGAGTTAGTTCATTTCTTTTGTACTTAGGATGGCTGTCTCATCTTAGATGTCCCGGATGTCCTTGCATTGAGCATTGGAAGTATTGTAACCTAGGAAACCCTCATTTGGTCATCATACTTAGAGATCTGTGGTACTGTGAGCTATGGGGGTATGGGGACTGTATTGACTGTGATGTGATGATCCCTAGGACTGTGGCTACAGCATTACATGTTTCTTTATCAGATTCCTGGGAATATTCGATCTGGGTATATGGTTTCTGTCACACAGAGTCCTGTGAATGGTATGGGCCATCTGAGGGTTAAGTGCAGTAATGGATGCTGGAGCTTTTTGTAGATTACAAAGCACCACATACATATATGGGTGCTTTGATCACATCAGGCTTTGTTTATGGACAAGCATTGCCAAGAGCCCTGGGAGAATTTTTAAAACAAGAAGAAAATTATAAATATTATAATTTCAACACATTAGATGAAAATTAAATTCACTTATTTGCAATTTAATATGTTAAACATATTTAAAGTGTTTCAGAAATATACTGAACATTGCATTAAATACCTTACATAATTTTTTAATCCTTCTAAAAAAATTCCTATGAAAGAGTCATTATCCCCCCCTCCAGAGTCCATTTCCTTAATGTGAGAGTCCTGTTCTCTCTTGGTAGTGACTCATGGCTAATGAAAGTAGATGAGGCAGTGTAAATTACCAGGGCTGGCTTTCTAGAATGGACCTGCTGTTTTGCACATCTACATAAATCCTTTTTGAAAATTTTAAAATCAGGTTAACCCTTTAGAATCTTTATTCAGGGCTAGAAAGAGCCACACAGGGTAGAAGACATAGTCCAGCATCTCAAATGGTCATAGAAGTAGGGGGTCAACTTTGCTGAAATACATCCAGTTCAAGTTCACATACTTTGCTTTAAAAACAAAGAAGTATATAGATATTGAAAAAATCTATATCGTTATATCAAATATAGTGACTTATATTTGATATATATATATTTATTGACATATGTTATTGATATATTTGATATGATGTATTTGATATAAAATCATATATTAAATATATATGTTAAAAATAATTTTCTAAAGCACATTTGTATTTACAGCCTCTGCCTTTCTTATTGTATTTTTCATTTAATGTTATTTGTATGTGGGCATAGTGTATGTGTATGCATGCACATGTATGTGGGTGAACTTGCCCACATGTGCATCTGTAAAGGTCAGAGGTTAGCACTGATTTCTTTCTCTACTACTTTCTATTTTAATTTTTGAGACAGGGTCTATTTCTGAACCTAGAGCTTCTTGTTTAGGTTAGACTGTCTGGCCAGGCAGAGTCCTGTGGATTCACCTATTTCTATTGACACCCCCACCCAGTTTCTTCATGGATGTATGGATCAGAACTTAGGTCTTTGTGTTTTTGCAGCAAGCACTTTACTGTGTCATCTCTCCAGTCCTCTCCCTTAATTTCTTTATTCTCAAGAATGAAAAATTTCCAAGCATTTACCTTTTACTTCCCACTGAGTTAGACGTATCTTATTTAAAAGGTGAAAGGATAGTTTACCTTTTAACAATTCAACCTATATCCATCAGATTCATCAAAGTCCATAGATGACCCATGATGCTTTGGTACCCCAGTTAAACTATTCATCAAGGGGTATTGTCCCTTCAAGATGTGCTTATAGGATCTGAAAGAAAATTTGTTTTCACTCCCAGATAGTGACTAAACTGGAATTACACTATCTGAAGAAGAAATTTCTTTCTATTAGTCAAATCAAAGAGCTCAGAGCTCTCAAAGAAATTTCAAAGAATATTCAAGTTTTTGAGGGTTCTTCTGCATAAGTATTATGCTGTTTGATGCCATTTGTTAACCTCATGCGGCAGTAACAAAAAATGGCAGAGATTCTCTCTAAATGTTCTTAAAACAACTTGGTAGCCATATAGATTATAAGTCTGGTTCAAAGCTCTATTGCAAACTAACCATGGGGGAGACCTTTATGTGCACCACTTCAAGATTCTCTGTGGGGTTCCAGTAGGAAAAGTGAATGTTAATCTTTGTTAAACTGGCTACAAGAAAAAATAATGTCTGGTTAAAGACTATTAGGCTGGCCAGTCAGCTGGGTGGGTAACCCTGGATTCCCAGAAGTCTTTCATCTCATTTAGATCTATCAGAAGTGTGTTCAAGCATTCTAAGAGCAATGCCAATTCCTTCCCAGAGGAGGTGGTGAATTACACCACATAAAAACTTCTGTCCTGAGACCAGGTAGAGAACAAGTTTTTGTTCTCTATGCGGTTATAACTTATGCCCAAAAGTTACTACCCATTTTGGGGGGTTTTAAATAACAGTTTTAACCTAACATTTGATTTAAGGTGGCTTGCCCTTCTGAAATAAAGCTATAAAATGCTTTTTCACTTTTTAAAGTATCCTGCAAACTTTCTGCTACATGACAGAAATGCAGTAGTTCTCAGGGGTTAGTGCTAACATGAACTAATTTTAAAACAAGCCATTCTTTGGCAGTTCCATAAAACAAATACTAAAATGTACCGCAGATGGTCAGTAATCATCATCTAGGCTGTGGAAAACACTGAAAAGCCTTTCTCAAAAGTTTATTTAGTTATATACTTTTTTAAAGTGTAGGAGTCATGCCAGAAGATTCCTTCATAGATGGTCATGAGCCACCATGTGGTTGCTGGGAATTGAACTCAGGACCTCTGGAAGAGTAGTTAGTGCTCTTAACCACTGAGCCATCTCTCCAGCCCACTGAAGACTCAGTCCTGATTCCTTTGACCAACTACAAAGAGAGGGGAAGGAAAGGAGATGGAAGAGGGAGAAAGACAGTGCTAATATACACAGTTGCAAGTCTTGCTAATCAATAAAAATATGTGCATTTATTTGGATCCCTAGTCTAACTAACAAATTCATTATGAAAATAAAATTAAGTTGTTCATAATGTAGCTGAAAATTTAAACTGTAGTTGGATATTTTACATTAACATGACTTTTTAAAAAATATAACAATGGTATTGGGTTTATGTGTACAAAGTCTGTGCATTTAAACTATAGCTATACAATAAAAAGTATGCAGATTAGGTGATGTGTTGTCTGTGATTTGCTTCAAAATGATATGAGAGGAAGAGCAGTTGGTGGGGACTTAGTTGAATCCCAATCAACTGGAAGTTTCTGAGGTTAGGCTATGGGTGTTTGGGTGTATAAGTTCCTTCCTTCCTTCCTTCCTTCCTTCCTTCCTTCCTTCCTTCCTTCCTTCCTTCCTTCCTTCCTTCCTTCCAACAAGTATACCTACATTTTTATATGCTAGAAACTTCCAATGGAAGTCTAAGTAAGTAGAAGTATGTCTTTGTTGATAATTTCACTGGTATTCTTCCCAATCCTTATCTTAGATCTGGCAGCCAGATGAGCCTTGGTCACAGAAAGAGCAGGTGCCACAGTGTTAACACCCAGTGTATTACATGTGCAGGTATCATATTAGCAGGTATTATAATGCCAAGCCTGTCTTTTGAAGCACAGCATAAAGAAAGAAAACAATCTATGTGAACCACGAAGACATGCCTCTGGCCAATGTTTTGCTGGGGGAAATGTGACATTTATTTTTCTTTGGAAATAAAACTTTAGTGGTGTTGATTGGTTGTGAACTGGAAGGAGGGGGATAATTGCAAAAGAACATGGTCCCACATCTGTCTGAAAGCAGAGTAGTCCTTCCTTCAGCTAAAAAGTATTAGGGCATCTTCTGGGAAGAAGCTAGCAATTCATAGTAAGGCCCAGAAGATGTTGCTTCAAGAAGGACCTTTCGGACAAGGGCAGAAACAGCTTCACCCAGGCCTTAGCGACCCATTGTCCTTTTGTTGTTGTTGTTTAATATCTCCTTTGCATTTTCTTCTTCCCACCCCTTTCCTTTCCTTCTTCATAGATGTTTGGATAAAGAGAGAATTCATTGCTTTGACTTGCTCAGAGGTATGAAATAAGACTCTGGAATTTCTTATAATCAACTCTTCTTAGGACTGCTTTTTTTAAAAAAAAAAACAAAAAACAAAAAACAAAAAAACAAAAAAAACCCTTCCTCAGCCAAGACACCATCTATAAAACCATGATATTTTAGTTTAGCAGCTCCAGGGAGATGACGCGAATCCCAGAGGTGATGGCAGAGAGAAAGGACTGCAGAGATCTGTGATGCCGGGGAGAAGCCTAGAGGCTGGGATTTTAGAGGAACACAGCAAAAGAGAATTGCTGAGCTTGGCAATCAACGTGGTATTCTTTCTTGATCTTGCGTGATATAGCTCCATTCCTTCATCTTCCAGAGACATGACATCTCTGTCCCTATAGTTGTGTCCCTTATAGCCTCTTATGCTTTTAGATCCACATTTAATTCATCAGCAGGTTCTGTGGGTGACTTTCAGTATCAATCATAACCCAATGATTTCTTCCTACCGCCGTAGCCAGAACACTGTCAGCCACAAACTCTCGCCCAGGGGACTGTAACAGTTTCCAAATCTGTCTTTATCCTTGGCTTCTTCAGTCTTCTCTCAGATCAAGAGTCAAATGATGCCCCCCCCCCCCAACACAAGTTAGATTCTCCTCTCTGCTCCCGAGCGTGAAATGTCTTTCCAATTCACTTCAGGTAACAACTGACAATGCCCCACTGGGCTTGCACAGTAGGCTTGCTCAGTCTACTTGGCAGCTGACCATCGCTCACTAAGCCCCTGATGGTGCCTCTGCTTTGTTTTCCATTCATTCATCCCCACTGTGGTCACCTCCATCCATCCCCTGAGACTAAACACTTACTACTCTCTCTGTCTGTATCTCTCTGCTCCAGACAGGGGCACGGCTCCTTCCACCACTCCAACATCTCTTCCAGAACTTAAGAGTAAGGCTCTCTTCCCCCTGTGCGTGCTGTGGAGTCATTTTGACTCTTCTGTTTAAGCAATTACCACCTTCCCCCCTGTACACTCTGTGTCTGCCCCTTCCTGTTCTTTTCTCTGTGCGTGTTTGTTACCAGACACAGTACACAGCATTTTATTTATTGTCCCTGTCCCAAGTGGTTCCCCCGGGGCTTAAGTAGAGATTTCATTTCTTTTGTTTGCTGGGAAATCTCCAAAGCTTCAAAAATATTTGTTCAGCCAGCGAATAAATTCCCCAAACTTTAATAATACCTGGCATTCACAACACACTTGGGCGAGTGGTGCTTTAGGGGACTGGAGCAAAGGGTCTGAGTGATGGAGGGACAGATGTTGGTTTTTGAGCTATGACATGGTGAGCCACTAATACTAAGAGATTAGTGGAAACAGACATTTACAGAGGTGACAGTGGAACTCAAGCTGCTGGAAAGCCACAGGGGGCATTTCTGGCCTTCCATACAGCTTGTGCTCTTTTATTTGAGGATTATCATATAGCAGGGATGGCCATAGAAGTTCAGAAACGCATAGGGGCACTTGGTTACTTTAAAAATGGAAATTGCGTTTTGAGAAACGAGAAACATACAAGTTCTAGATATTGATAAATACGGTACTTTTCAAATTTTCCCTGTGAAGTATATATGTATATTCAGGTTAGACATTTGGGCACCTAAGTTCCAGGAGCAGATGAGTCCTGACTGAATGTGTGTAGTTGACATGAACATAGCCATGTCAAGGACACCAGTGCCTCAGACCCATTCGAACGGCAAGGCCTTCCTTCCCCTGGTCTGAATACAGATGCTGAGAAAGAGTTGACCTTTATCTAAAAGCAGTGTATGCAGAAGGTATGAGCGGTTTCTTCATCCTGGAGGACTGTAGCTTGACCTTACTCCCTTACAGAGACCTCCTTTACTTACCAATCTGGGGTCAGCTAAGCTCAGCTGACCCATCTCCTCCTAGCTAGAACTGAATATAAGGATGGATTGAGTTTCTGGGCTGTGCCTGGCACACCTCTGTCTGAATCCGCAGCCCAGTCCCAGCTTTGCATTACGCATGTCTTTCATTTCTTCATCCTGCATCATATGAGTCAGCTCAAGTACCAGGCCATGCCAGGCATAACACCTAAGTAGCTCCAACAGGGCAGAGACTATCAGCTCTCGAGCCCAGATATCTTTATCATAGAGCAGTTTCCAGTTGAAACTGGAGGCCGAGGGAGGGATGTGCAATGTCAGGCCATATCCTGTGCTGTAGTCACTTCTTTGGGGGCCACGGAAAGTGGAGATGGTAAGGAAGTAAGAGTGAAGGTTGAGGGGGCTGAGCAAGCAATTCCTAGATGAATGTTCATGTTTATATTGACCCATTTAGACCACACTATAATAAAAGTCACTAAAGGAAGTGGTTCTTCTAGTTTCACTAAGATAAAGATAGCATTTATATGGAAAAAGAAAAACACATCTAATACGTTTGTAGAAATGATCTATAATCCCTATTTTCTTCTAAATCAGTTTGTTAATCTTCCTATGGTCAGGACAGAAATCTGGAAGCTCCCTCTCTGTCTTCCCTGCTAGGAATCTCTCATCTGTTGTGTTGTCATGGTTCAGGTTGCCTGCTGCTCCAGCTGCTCGACACCCATTGAGACTTTTTTGAATTTTATTTTTTGTTTTGCATAGTAATATTGGGGACCTTATTCTCTTGGTACATATCCCAAACTAGACATTGCAACCGCACTTCTCTGGCAAGAAAAGGGAGTAAACCACGTTGAAGAATGTGTGCAGCTGGTACTTCTTATCTGTAGGTTCTAAATTGAGAATTTACACAAATCTCTAATAGAAACATTTGCAAAACACTTGTATCATATTGAGTATGTGCCAGGCACTTTTTCTTATCATTAGTCTTAACAGTATAGAATAAATAACCATTTAAATGACATTCCTATTGTTTTAGTTATTTCTAGTAATCTAGAAGTGACTTAAAGCATGTGAAAGGTTGTGCAGAGGTTATATGAAAATACTCTATCATTTTACATGAGGAGCTTGAACATCTATGGATTTTAGATTCCTTATCCATACTAGATCTGAGTTGTACAGAGAACAAGCATGCATCATTGAGGACATACGTTACTGGGCCAAATCAAAGCAGCCTTTACAAACTTCTTGCCATTTTAGTATAGTGGAAAAGGAGAGAGCTTTTTCCTCAGACAGATCTACATTTGGACCTGGCTCTTTTTTCTCCCCATGGGGATTTGTGTAAATTACCTCACATCCTTGAGGCATGGCAGTCTGCAAATGGATTTAATGAAGCCCAAAGGACTACTCTGAAATTAACTTGCACCTCACTAGAATATAGCAATAAATGCTCAAACATCAGTTTTCTTTTCTTCTACCCAGGGATTTGAACACTCATCAACAAATGACAAACTGTTTCCCAAGATGGCTTAGTGTTTGATGAAATAATACAAATTAAAGTATTGACATGAAATAATACAAATTAAAGTATTGACATATTGATTTTATTTTAATTCCAGTTGCATTTATAGCTTACATATAAGATGTCTTTGTGAATCTTCCTATGTAACCAGATAGGGCTAATGGTTTAAAACTAGTCATATGATTGGTGCTAATGGTGAATCCTAAACCACAGTTTCTGTGTATGAGAAAAAAGCACTGGTCATTTGGCTCACCCACTTGATGCTGCCTTCCCCATCACAAGAAAAGAGTGTGAGGTAGTCCTTACATTTGATCCTTTGGTTGCATCTAAACTCCATGTCATGGTGGGAGTGTGACCACAGAACAAGGGATTCTGGTGAAGTTGCCAAGTCCTTAAGATCATTTAGATGTCCTGATAACTCAGCCAAGATGGACTTAAAGGATGATATTTCCTTGAAGCTATCCTGAGGGCATGTTCAAAGGGAGCCATTTTTTTTTAAAACAAGATATGATGTAACTTGAATGAGTGACTTGGGCAACAAGCATATGAGAGAAATTCTGCCATATTTTGTTGATAGGAAAAACAAGTAAACAAACCCCTTTTGTTTCCACTGGTCCAGGCAACTCAAAAGAAATGAAAAAAACCATGGAGTAGGTAAAAGAAACATTTAATAAGTTGTATATTAAAATTTATTTTTATTTTTTATGTGTATATGTGTTTAGCCTTAAAGTATGTCTGTGTGCCATGCATGTGCCTGGTGTCCACAGAGGCCAGAAGAAAGTGTTGGGTCACCTGGAGCTACCATTATAGATGGTGGTTAGTTGCCATGTGAGTGTTGAGGATCAAACCGAGATTTTTGTTTGTTTTGTCTTTCTGGAAGAGTAGTCAGTGTTCTTAACCATTGAGCAATCTTTCTAGCCCCTAAATTGTATGTTTAAAATGACATTTTGTACTTTGAAAGTAAGATTAATTTGACCACTATAGAATGGACTCAAACATATGCTGATGAACTGATGGGCTCCTTATTGCTCTCTTACAGGCTGTATTTTACACACTCTGAAAGGTGAACTCTGCAGGGTTGGGCTGATGTGAATGGGCAGGAGAGGGAGAAGAGAATACCCCCATCCTAATTCCATTTCACTTTGAAGAGAATAAAGTCAGAAATGGCTTAATTTGGGAGTCAGAGCTCAGTGTTTGGGTACTTCAAGATGATAATGTTTGGTGTTGTACTTTCTGGGTCCCTCCTTAGGTCTGCTGGGTTTCTTCCACCTCATGGAGTTCCTGTGCATCTGTTTCATCCTGTGCTGTGGCTGTCCGTAGAGACGCAGAGAGGACGCACACGAGACTCCATGTACTTCATAATCCCCCGTGGAGGATGATCTCATTCTCTTGGAGACATGAGTGGATGTTATTGACCTCAGGGACGTTGTCGGGGGCAGAAGTACCTGAAGTCTTTTAGGTGGCAAGAACAAACAAGATACACCAAGGTGAAAGGGTTGACGAACAGAGTGAGCAAATGAAAGCTGGTTCAGTTTGTGCCTGCTTCAAACAGTACATATGCATCATATACTTCTGACTTACTGTATTTGTTTTATGCTACAAATGGAGAAATCAGTGGCAAAAAAAAAAGAAAGAAGTCAGAGGGTTAATGCTATGATTAAACAGGATAATATATGTAAAACTACTTAACAGAGTACATGGTACTAGGCAAATATTCAACAAAATCAACTCCTATTGCCATGGTTTAAGTAGTATTAATTCCATAATATGTTCCCTTTGTGAGAGTCCCCGTCTCTAGTTTCTCTCTAGTAGAAATCAGGATCTTGTGTCATTTAAAGGCCTTAGGCAGGATCACAACACTTCTACATAAGATTCTTTCCCAATCCATCTCTCAGGATCTCACCTGAGGTTGCCAGTGAGGTCTCCAGAATTCATCTGGTCTATGTGCTCCCAGTTTTCAGTTTCAAAGTAGCTATAATGATTTATTCATTTCCTTAGGGGTTCAAATGCTAGCTTAATGCTGCCATTGAGAGATGAGAGTGTTTCTTCATCTCTAAGTGCAGTTGTAAGAACACGGAAGGTCAGAGTGGTTCTTCAAAGGCCACACAGTAGAGTAGAAGGGAGAAGTGGCCTTTCCGCTCTTGTCATATGAAGTCTGTTTATAGGAAATTTCGCTGTCAAGAGTGAGAAGGCACAGGCTCAAGAGCTGAAGCAAACGTTATATTTAGAAACACGTTTTCCTGATTTCCTTCCTCAGGCAGAAGTGGCCAGTATGTGCAGGGAAGTGACCACCTGACTTCCAAGCTCTTCTCTGCAATCTATACCATTCAAAGAGTGTTACTCTGGACACAACACTGGGTTTCTGTCTGCTGTTTATTATTATTTCTTAAAAGTTTTGAACAACGTGGTAAGAGAACCAATAAGAAGGTTTTGCTCCAGACGCACAGAATTTCCTAGAAGAAGTAAGAGTGGAAACGTTTGCCAGCCATCTGTCCCGCTCTCACGCTGCACTGTCGGAATTTCTCCCTGCTTCTCATCCTGCAGAGGCACATCCTGACAGACTGCAGACAAGTCTCTCCACTGACTACATAAAAAGGCAGAAAGGGAAACACCCAAAATAGGGCTGGGCAAGACAGAGGGCTGGAGGAGCAAGAACAAGATGCTAATTCTACCCAGCAAACACTTAGGTACATGGAGAGACAAAAAGAGGAAAGGTAAATGACATACTAATAATGTTTCATCTTTGTCTATTTTCCAGAAGCTCGTAGAACTTGAAACAAGATGCTCTGAAAATATAGAGTGCAGTTTAGTTTTAAAAAATAGACTAGTAGCTGGTTACCAGGTATCCCCCCAGTACAACTCCTATTTTGTTAGGGCCAAAGGATTAACAGCAGAGATGAACTAAATCTCCAGATAACCAAAACAAAGATTTCATTTGTTCTTTATTCTTAGTCTCTTCCCGACTGCACTGTGAGGAAGGAAACCGCGTAAGATTGCATTTTACCATCTTGTCCTCCTGTGCCTGTTTGATGGGCTATGAAATAACTATTGGCTAAAGGGGTCAAGGAAAGGGAGGGGCAGGGAAGATCATTTGACAAAGTCATGGAGGTCTGGGAGATAGTCTACATTGATGGAGTAGCGCACTCCAGAATAAGAGAGAAAGAGGGAAAGAGGTCAGGGGGTGGAGATGAAGAGGTGGGAAAGGGGAGAGAGAGAGAGAGAGAGAGAGAGAGAGAGAGAGAGAGAGAGAGAGAGAGAGAGAGAGAGAGAGAGATTGAATTCTGAAAGGATTTACAAAGTAGAACAGAATTGGCTAGTACTTTATCATGCAAAGCACAAGCCCCTTTAATCTGGCAATATACATTGAAGAAATCTGCTTTTCAAGAATGAAGCATACTCAGAGGCAGGAAGCCACTAAGGGATGGCTGCACCGATTCCTCTCAGAACACACAATGAAAATGGCCAGGAACAGTTATTGCTTCCCAGGTGATTTTCCCTGTGCCATCGTTGAGAACTCAAGATTGATTTTGAGTTGATTTTGTTCCCTGAAATCTTACAATGAATGACTGATCACAATGCCTCTTGTTCTTTCTTCTCTTTGCCATATTTTCTAAGATAGGAAACAGCAAGTCCTTCAGGAAAAGGTAGGCGAATGTGATTAAGGAAGCTGGGTGACTTTTCCTCTCATATCCTTTTGCAGTTATTTTTATTTCACATCATTGCGGTTTGCAGAATGAATGTAGATGCTTCAGTATTTTTGCAAGATAGATATTTTTTTTCCCACCAACCATCACAATTCAATTATGAACCATTCTTTCTGGAAATAAATGCATGTGGATTTCAAGTCCAAAGAAGATATTTGTTAAACATCACACCTCGCTCCTTGCAGTATGGGCAGGTTCTGTCTCCTGATTTCAATAAAAAGGGGATATATATCTTTCTTATATAAAAGATGGCTTATTTTGCCAATAGCCAGAAGAAATTATCTGGAGTTGGGAAAACAAAATCATCCTTTCTACTGGACATATATTTGGTCGTAGACTCATCTTCGTACTCTCCATTTGACTTTGAGTTTGGTGTGTGTGTGTGTGTGTGTGTGTGTGTCTGTGTATGTGTGTTTCTCTAGAACATCATCTAATATAGTGATTGCTTTATTTATGTCTTAGATTTATGAATCTGTTTTCTTCCAGAAGGTCTCCTTTCTTTCTTTTTTTTTTTTAAAATTATTTTATTAGATATTTTCTTCATTTACATTTCAAATGCTATCCTGAATGTCCCCTATACCCTCTCCCCGCCCTGCTCTCCTACCCACTCACTCCCACTTCTTGGCCCTGGTGTTCCCCTGTATGGGGCATATAAAGTTTGCGAGACCAAGGGGCCTCTCTTCCCAATGATGACTGACTAGGCCATCTTCTGCTACATATGCAGCTAGAGACACGAGCTCTGTGGGTACTGGTTAGTTCATATTGTTGTTCCACCTATAGGGTTGCAGACCCCTTCAGCTCCTTGGGCATTTTCTCTAGCTCCTCCATTGGGGGCCCTGTGTTCCATCCAATAGATGACTGTGGGCATCCACTTCTGTATTTGCCAGGCACTGGCATAGCCTCACAAGAGACAGCTATATCAGGGTGAAGATCTCCTTTCATACTGAAATTTAAGCATGGTCTAGATCTCTTCTTCCTGCTGTTGTTAGAGAGGAGAGAATTAGAGAGATACTTGTCTTTGTGTGTAACAATATCCATCAAATAGCTGCAAGCAAGCTTATTTATCACACACACACACACACACACACACACACCTCTTTGGAATGAAAGGCTGAGAAGTCCCCACATGGGTCACATGCTCTTTCTTGTTCGAGGATGATTACTACTTCCATTTTGTGTTTCTTCCCCCAGCCTCAACATCTTAGTTCAGCTATTTTACACTTTCTAATCCAGTAAAGCACAGCAAATTCAGTTTTCTATTAGCCCACACTTTAAAATTTTTGTTAAGTTTCAACATTTAAAAATAATAGAAGAGGATGAGCAGACATCTGAAAGAGTGTTCTGTACCTTGCAAAACAAAGCAAAGGAAAAAAAAATCAGGCTTTTCCAGAGTCTTTAGATTCAGAGGTGAAATTTTACTATGGAACCAGCCAAATTTTATCCATTCTATGTCTTCAATATTGCTATGAGGGCTAGAGTTTTCCTTGTTGTTCATTTTCTTCTATGCATGGTTATAGACTCAGAGCCAGCATAAGGGACCGTCTGCTTGCACACATCCAGAAGGCAGGCCTACTGTGCAAACATTGCAGCTGGGCAGCTGGTGCGATTTTCCTTTTATGGTGATTTCTCATTCTTTGTTACAGAGTCAGATTTCTAGGCTTCTTGAAAGTTCTGTGATTGCATCGCACAGCCACAGATGGAAAAGGTGTATTCCTGCTCAGGACAGAACGGACCACCATATTACCCGCTGACGAACTTCCATGGCCATTTCCTGCTTAGCATGAACTACTAAGGGCAATGAGAAACTCCAGTGGAAAGCCACCTGCTTTGTGACAGTGCCATTTCGTACATCTAGGTTAGAAGATGGGCCATGGAGGATTTGCAAGCCTTTGGGACTTTTAGGAGATAGGTTCAGAGTGGCTCTGAAAGCGAAGGAACTGGCAGAAGATAGGACAGAGTCGGTGGAAGCTGAAATATCATTGAAAGGGTTGTTGGGCACTGGCGATAGATGTTTTTATTTTGATAGTGTGGTAGCTGGCACGGAATAGATGTGCAAACATTGCTAAATGACTGGATGAATTGAAATGAATGGTATTTACCAGTCAACATAGAGACTTGCTTTCCTTATTGTACAGAGGTGATCTTTTGAGATGATATATCCAGCTAACAAGCTCCACCGAGCACTCCTCTTGGCACCTGATCCGTCATTACCCAGATCATTTATACACACTATACTGATATGATTGGACGTGGAATGTAAGCTCTGTGAAAACAGCAAGCTTGTCTGCCCTGTTGTCACTTCTTTTTCAGTACTTACAGCAGAGGAAGGGGCCTCAAAACATACATCAGATATACTGTCTCACTTGGAAATCTCTCCAGATTATTTCCTGAATAAACCCCACTGGCGCTGGAAGAGGTGGCTATTTATTGGGGCTTGGGATCTCCTGTCACCTGCCGCTTGCTCATATGATACGGGGTTTATGATAGTTCATGTGTCATGTGATCCTGCATCCTACAGCTCATTCAATTAGAGAGCATACACAAATTCCAGAAGAGATTTGGAAGTCCAGTTTTTGCAATGTCGAGCCTGGTATTTCTTTGTCTTGATCATTTCCGTTCTTATTGTATCTCATAAACTTCACAAAATGCTAGAGGTTAAGGCACACCTTTTCTGTAGTAGAAAAATCCTTGACAAATGCCTTGGGCAAAACCATTTTCTCTGTGCCGCTGGGATAGAATGGTCTCATAAGCCTCCCGGGCCTCAGGCTGGAAGAGAACAACTTCTAGACGGAAGGCTGCTGGCAAGAAGCTCCCCAAGTCCCCCGAATGCCCTTTAATCTGCATCTGCCCAGAGTCTTTATTTGGAAACATAGTGTCTGTTACAAGGGAGAGAAACACAGGAAGAGAAATGGAGTTAAAGAAAACTCCACTGTTTACATCATGTTTTCCTGATAGTGTTTAAAAGTCTTTTTTCCATGAAGGTGTGAAGTGTGTGTTATGTCAGCATAGAGACAAAGAAATAGAAACTTAGAGTAAACTAGGGACTCACAAGGGATAGAACTTCCTTTCAAACTGACTCCCCAAAATGAACTCTGTGAGTCTCCAGCTCCCAAACTGTCATGAGTGAGACTATTAAGTATGGTAGCCTCTCCTTTCTTAGTTACTTCTCTGAGACCATTGTGGCTTCTTGTTTTTTCTCTCTTCCTTCTTTGCTTATGCAGGTAAGCCAAGCGCCCCTTAACTTTGAGCTCAAGGAGATATCTAAAATGGATGTTCAGTGTGTATCTCGGAATTAACGGGGTGCGCTCAACTCCTGGTACCCTCATTTAGCCTGTTGTACCTTGAACAATTTCTTACCCTATCCATTTTTTTATTTACACAACTATGCAATGGAGGCAGTTAGCATGAGCTTCTTCAAGGACTAACACATATTACATGCATAAAGAATGTTCAGTCGCCTGTTGTCATTGACCACTTAGGACATTCCTTCTCTCTCTCCTTCCATGGTCCATTTTGCCTTTTGATTATTCTGGAGTCTTCAAACCATCAAACAAACACCTAGAAAATGGGAGAAAGCGAGGGCAGGAGAAGGAACGTGGATAAATGGAGAAAAGTATCAGATGTGAAGAAACCCAACCATATGAAGGCAAAGAAGAGGAATATTAAAATAAATGTATAAATGCTGTTCTGGCTAGACTTGAAGAGAAAAATAGCTAAAAATGGCACTGCCTGTCCCAGCACACATGTCCTGGCTCAGTAGGACTTGTTCTGAATCCAGAACCAGAACAGGAATGTAGGCCCCAACTCAACAGCTCTGACGGAGGAAGAAGGGGAATCTGAGACAAGCTGGCTGTAGACGGCAGGGAGAAGGAGAGCAGGAAGTGTCTGTGGAGAAACGTAAGTACCAGTTGGGATGCATTTGAAAAGAAGTTACTTAAAAAAAAGACAATTTTTAAAAATATAGACACTTTTTGCTAAGCAGCAAGAGCCACCTAGAGCAGGCTTTTGGTCAAGATGTCAGTTGCTCAGCCCATTACAAAATTAAGAGAGACATTGGTGGCAATTTCATGGCACTAAGAACTTTTATCTGCCCAAATGTGCCTCTCAGTGGACAACAAAGTGGATCATTTATCATTTCTTCCTTATTAGATATGCAGTGGAGTGTCTTTTCAATAAAGTGGTTGTTGCATTTGGGTGGACCTGGGGGTGGTAAGAATTTGACACCACGGGCACTTCAGTGACTCAGGTATCTACTTCCGGTTGGTCAAGAACTAAGACTTCCTTGAATTTGTGAAGTAGTGTTCCGTCTCCCAAACAGTGTTTTGTGCCTCTATTACATGTTAGGCCTACTAGTTGTGGGGAAAACTTATTGAGCAAAGCGTATACCGAACTTGTTACATGTGATATCCAACTTGTAGGGCTTCCCTTCCTAGGCTCTGGGTTGAGAACAGAATATTGATCATCAGTAAATGTTGACAGACACAGAGGCACTGACTGCAAAGAACAGTTATATAAATTGCCTTCCTTTGGGTATTTGTACCCAGGAATATATCAAAGGATATACTGAAAGTGTAAAGTCTTAACCTATGACACCGAATATTTGCCTATGGAACTTTATATAAAATTCTCATAGGTAAATTTATATTTTGATGGTTAAAGATAATGAAAGCAAGCATTTATCAAGTGTTTACAAGTATCAAGAATTGCACCAATAATTTGGTTTTTGACATAAAGTCTCATACAGCCCCGGAAGGTCTTGAATCCATTGTAGTGTATCTGAGACTGGTCTTGAATTCTAATCTTTTAGCTTCTGTCTCCTAAGTGTTAGGTTTATAGATGTGTGTCACTATGCCATACTGAGCCATATCAAGAACTTTAAAGGAACAAATTAATTCACTCTTTAAACCCTATAAAATGTTGGGGATGGTGACAGGCATGAGTGTTTGCTCAGTTTCTTAGCTTTTGTACGCTGGGAGAGCACAAGACACTCCTGGGTTTGAGTGTTCACTCATTCCTATTGTTTTTCTGGCCCGAGGTTGTGTGGGCATGGCAAGCATCCACAGTCAATTGTGATATAGGAAAAAACCTTGGCAACTTGAGTCTTCAATAAGAGGCAAGAGGGGCTCTGCTGATTGGCCTTGTTTCTATATTCCAAAGTTATTCATTCTAAAGAATCCCTGGGGAGGAACAGACAGTGATCAGCATCTTAATGATAATGCGTCATACTATCTCTCCTAAGAAGGACTGGAACAACCTTTGTATATTAACTAAACATGCTTCTCTCTCTCTCTCTCTCTCTCTCTCTCTCTCTCTCTCTCTCTCTCTCTCTCTCTCTCTCTCTCTCCTTTTGGGGTTCCCAATTCCTCTGTTTCTACTTTGCATGTGCTAAGTTTATTCTGGATCCTTGCTTTCTCTTGAAAATTGTGTGGAAATCATATGTATTTTTAACATTCAACTACCATCTGCAGTGTGTGCTGGTGGCCTTTATTCTCCGAATCTTATGTCTATTCTGCAGTTTTTCTGTGATTCATATATAACTATACAAGTGCCTCTATTTTGAATAATATTTCCTCCTAATGGGAGCATGTCCTAGAAGGAGGAGGTAAACTCCTTTAACTCAAGAAGCTAAGGAAATTTACAAGGCCCAGGACTCTCCCCCAGATTACAAGACCCAGAAGCCCCTTCCTCAAGATTAAGTAGCAGTGACAATGGCTGGGGAGAAGTTTCTCCTCTATGGGCCTCCAAATTGTACAAGGGGGTAGCTTCCTCCACAGATGCAGGTTTCATGAGTCATCTCTCAGGCTGCCTTGGGCTTTTTGATGATGCAGCTGCCTTTGAGTCAACAATGCTTCTGAACACACTGGGTCACTAAGGCTAGGTTGGAATTATTTTTCAGTCTGACCGAGGTGCCATGTCTTTGGTGAATAGATGTTTGTTCACGGTTCCCCAGGAAAAGCCTCACAACACGAGTCCTTTTCACCCAGCTGTCCCACACTTGCCTTCCATGAAGTCTCAAACTGAGCACATCATCATTCTGCCTACGTTAATGCTCCTGTATAGGTAATGGGACACTTGGCAGCTCACTCCAGGTACGATTCTTCAGCATCATTCATTCCTTCCCCTCAATGGCTTCCCCATACTCAGCAAGCCAGCCAGTCTTTCTGATTCTACCTGCTAAGCATCTCTTGACACCATCCATTCTGAGCTACCCCTCCACCCACCCCACTGCCATTTTCTGAATCTGACCACTTTTGCCTCTCATTCTGATGACATTCTCCCCATTGATCTCATTGATCAGTTTGCTCCCACTCTGCACACTGTGACTGTACAGATCACATCATCTCTGATTACAATCCTGCAACCGCGTTCCCTTGCCCTCTGGCTGGAATTCAGCTGCCTTTCAATAACCTGTAAGATTCTCTGTGGGACGCACTTTGCCCTCTTCAGCCTCCTCTCCCCTTCCCTGCCTCTTTTATCTCAAGCTGTACACGCACCTCCAGCGACACAGCTTCTTCCAGTTCCTCAGATAAGCCCGTGTATACCTGCTGTCCTGTAGGTGGAATACTACTTTCTAAGCTCTTTCCTCATTTGTATTTCTATTGACACCTCTGAAAAACAACAACAAGAAGAGCAACAACAACCAGCCTTCCTCCTTGACATACTAGGCTCCTGTCAGGGGACTCTCTCTTCATGTTTACTCCACTCTTCTACAATCCTGTCTTTATTTATCTGTATCCCTCACAGGAACTTCTGTGGAGGGAGGGGCTCTTTCACCTCACAAGTGTGTCCTGTGTTGAATTGAGCATTTCTTACACATGGTGAGGGCAAACAAAGCCCCCCAGATATGTACTGATGGAGCCCATGTGTAGAACTTACACACACACTTGTTTGACAGGCTAATTTCTGCTTTTCAGCATCCAGATTTGCCGAGGGCATGGCTTAAACCAGTGGGTTTCTTTCTGTATGCAGGAGCTCTTTAGTCCCACACATGGCTGGCATCCCTGAGCAGAGGGAAGGTCACAGAATGGTGGAAGGTACAGAATGGGCACGGCATCCTTTCATGATATAGAATGACTTAATTCTACTAGAAAACGGTGCTTAGAAGTGTCATAATACTTATTTTGTAGTGGCATAAAGAAGGAAAAGGAAAGAAAAAGGGAAACGGGTAGTTAAAACAATCCGGTTTTCTAAAGAAAACTTCAATTGTGAAGTCAAGGACATTGAGACAGAGGCAAATGCTGTCTTCCTATAAAGAAATGTCTTTCAGAAAATTCCTAAAATAATTCCTTGATAGGGTGGAATGTGTATGTTAAGCTTATGTCTCTTAAGTGAATTTGATTAAATAAGCTACCAACTGAGATTTGCTTATTAAAAAACTAAGGATTTTAGAAAGCCCTTTGGATTGTCTCTATGCATGTCTACTATATTTAGCAGATCGCACCTGTGTCCAATAATACTTTCTGCAGTAGAAGGAGAAGCACGAATAATGAGACTTAGAAAATGAAATTAAGCCCCACCCTAGGACTCCCCAGACCTAGTCTGCCACCTCCATGAAAGTGTGGGTGGAACTTTTGCATTTTACAGGTTTTAGTGAAATCCTACGCTCATCTGCACGACTGGCTTTCTAACATTGGAAGTTATGTTTCAGAGAAAGAAGTCGACAGGAAGGAAATGCTTAGGGCGTCTGTGTTCTCCCCATTCACTTATTTATTCGCAAATACTTAGAGTCTGCCTCGTACTGAGCATATGCACACTTCTTGTGTCTGGAGAGACACTAGTGCAAAGGGTAGATATGCCCCCTGCTTCTGCGAAGCACATATTGTGAGCAGGAGAAACAACGACGACGACGACTACGCAAATAAGAGCGTGTTGAAGGGCGATGAGCTGCAGGAAGCCAGTAGGATGATAGTGCGCTGGAGACAGGTACAGTGGGAGAGTTGAGATGGAGGAAGACAGCTCTATTGTTATAGGACAGATCCAGGCTTGTGAGAAAACTTTGGAAAAAGCCCTCCCATGGAGGCAGCAGCGGCAGCATGCATTTCCCAGTGCCTTCCCACATAGCTTGCTGTCCAGTGTGTTGGGGAGAAGTGCTAGCTTTCCCCAGCTGCTTTTCCCAGTTCATGGGCCTCTGGAAAGGCCCCAGAGATTACAGACCCCTAAGAGCCCAGATCACTTGAAGAAGTAAGCAAGGCAGGGAAGTGGAGAAGGGATGTTCTATCATCCTCAGCCAGAAGTTGCACTTTCACGCCAAATGCATTTTTCACCCTCTCTCCACATATAAAAGAAAGCACGCTTGAAACTGAATGCAAGAACCAAAATTAACAAAAATAGCCTTACATTTTAGGGAGGTTTGATTACAGCATGTGTTCTTCCTTTTAGCCACTAGAGAGCAGTGCAGCCCATCAAATGCACCAGAAGGCTCATGCTGCGGCTGAGGTTTAAAGTGAAAGTCCACACCACAGGATTTAACTTCTGCCCTTCCCTTTCCTCTCCTATGCCCTCAAAACCCCACTGTCTGGTTTCCTGCAATCACAAAAATCACAAAAATAACCTCGAAGCAAATTTCATGTTTAGAATAAAACTCGGGGTTTGGGGGGTAGAAATCAGTGCATTTAACCTTGTTGAAGGCTATCGGGAGCCTTTCCAGCTAAGGAGGCTCAATGGCTGCAACCCAGATCCACACAGGACAGGGGCAGGCTTTCTTGTGACTCTTGGAGAACAGACTGAAGATTAGCGTGCGGGCAGGGGCCTTTGTACCTACAAGCTGAAGGCCAATGAGCTGTTGGTTTGGGTGGCAGCAGAGGTGGTCTCACCACACTAGCCTCAGCGGGCCCAGGAATCTTGTGACTTCTTTCTGAGCCTCTCGAGCTCCAGCCAAAGTCCAAGCTTCCTGTTCACTGTTGTGTTATATTTCTCCATTGGTCCTTTTACGAAGCATGGAAGAGAATGGGTTGCCAAAAGAGAACGGAGACAGGATTCTAGCTATATACAGTCAAATAAACCCAAGGTTTTCAGATACGAATTTACACACACAAAGGTAAGGATCTATAAAATGGTGGCTACCTGAGCAAGGACACAAGTCGTTCTCCTAGGCAGCCTCTACTGGCCTATTATAACAAAACAAGTGGGAGAGAGAGGGGGCAGGGTGGAGAGGAGCCATTGGCTGGATGACTGCTTTGTCTTGCTTTTCATTAGCACGTAAGTGACTGGAGCTGGAATTGCATGCCGGACTTTTGGTTCTGCTGGTAGCACACTGTGCTCAATAAAAATTAATCCATCAATCAACAGGACAGAAAATCCTATCCTGCCAGAAGCAATACCTCCTGTTTGTCCCATACAAAAGCTAATTAGAGTGTTGGGTGTTGTAATGGAGGCAGAAACTGAGCAAAATAGAAAAAAAAAATTCCACAAATTATCAAATAAAAAATGAGACTGGAAAAAAAAAAACAGATAGCAGTGGAAAGCTAATAGTTCAACTTTCCCCCCGAGGATGGCCTCTTTTGACTCAGTGCAATAGAAGTTTGTGTATGTGGGATTCTGGACTGCCCATGTTTTTTGGTCAGTGCTGGTCAGGGGCATCTGTATTCTTTCCAACTACTTACTCCAGAACCACTTACTGCTGTGTTCTCAGAGGACTGGTCTCTAACCGGCGAGGTCTACCACGAGGGCTTCAGCTCCTGAGTTCACTGCAGTTTTGCTTGGTTGGGGCCTGGAAAGGACAGTTCACGTGGAAGGAGAAGCTAGGACGCTGGGGAGGCCGCAGAGATGGTATGAAACGGGAGTAGAAAAGCTAACATCATTTTTGACTCCCTGAAGAAATGCGTATTCCCTAGGGTGGAGAGGACATACACACACACACACACATACACACACACACATACACACACACACACACACACACACACACACACACACGGTTGACAATGACACATTTATACGTACACGCAGGGTATAATGACACAAATCCCTACCTCACACGAGGTCACCTCTTGAATTGAAGACTTAAATTCTAGAAGCTCTAACTTTCCCAATCTTAATATTAACTGAGAAGTTCTGGAAATTGCTGTAACCATCGCAACTGGTTCAGTGTTAATCGTTTTCCAGTGGAGTCTTGCAAGCAAGCCCTAGAGGAGAGAGAACGGTCAGTACAAACAGCCGCGATGGTAAAAACACTTGTTATCAACCCTTTCTTTTTCTTCTTCTGTCACAAGGCATGGCTGGCCTGAGGTTTCTGTACACCCTGCTACCTAAAGACACAGTTATTTAAAAGAAAAAAAAAAGAAATTATAAATTTAGAAAATTCTAGGGTAACCAAAATTTTTTGATATTGGACTACTTAGGGGACTTGGGGGAAATTAAAAATTATACACTAATATAAAATAATTTGTGATTTGTGCCTACCTTCTTGCTATACTGAATGGAGGTGCATGTACTGAATTCCAATTAAATATTTGTTATTTGACAGTGGAACTCAGTGAGGGAATTTCCTAATGGGCCTGAGTTCTTCTGCCTCACCCCCAGCACCAGCTCCCACTTCCACCAAAGAATGATTTAACTGTTAATCGTGCTTTCTTCAACTGGCTCACAGCAGGAACATAAGGCTCCTTCTGATCACTTCTTGAAAGGCCAGAAAGGTCCAGTGCCTTGGATTTACCTTCCAAAACCTTTGCCCAGAGAAGTTCATTTGAGGACAGAACAGGAACATGTGAGTATCCACCCTAGCTACAGAGCTCAGAGACGCTCCCTTCACCTGCCTGCATAGCATCTGTGTGGGCAGAGAGAAAGACAGCAAAGAGAGAACAGAACGTGGGAGGAAGTGAGGAGAGAGCAATAAACCAGGGAAGAAAGAAAGGATGTGCTCTCAATTCCAGGAGTGAAGATCTTGATGAGAACACCAGTTTATCTCTTGTGATACTTTCGGGGTGCCGAAGGACGATGCTGTCAACTCTGACATGGTTTTCTAAAGCCTGAAGGCTGAGTTTTGTTTATTTAAGGTTAACTCTCACTGTGATACCAGAAAAGAATTCCCCTTCTACTTTCCAAAGGGAAGAAAAGTTTTCCTGATGCCTCCATGGTTCTGCTAAACTACAAGCAAGGTGGCTCTGTAATGCTCTGTGTTTTTCCAACCAGGCTTGCTTTGCTGTGCGTTAACAAATGCACAGTAACCAGACCCACACTTGGGTCTGCTGCATCTCAGAGTCAAATCAACAGAAGCTGGAGGATGTGTGTATAGACAAAATGCTAGCTTTAACTATTGCCTATATGTGCTCCATGATTGATATTTCAAAGCAAGAGAGAGGCAGAAAAAAAAAAATGAAGGTTGGACAGAGATTTGGGATGGTTTAACCTCAGGGGTGAGAATCATTCTTTGTTAACCATTTTGCTTGTCCTTGTAGTTGTGCCTGCATCTGACCAATGTTTGAACTCTCATGAAAGTAAACACTAATTGCTTTCTGGATATGGTGTTCATGGCTGTGGAAACTGAAATTTCCAACTTCCCAAATTGCTGGTCTCCTCACTGTGCATCAGCTAGAATCTGCTCATTTCTGAAAGTGAACACTGGCTATCTCCTCTGGGTAAATAGAGGCAAAGTCATTAGAATGCAGGAGGCAAGACTGTGAGGTGGGCAACCTCATGGCTAGTTTCAACTCCCTGGTCTGCCTTTTACCGACCAAGTAATATACCAATATAGTAAGTCACTTCTGATTTCCATTCCTCAGTCTCCCTCTCTGGATGTTAGAAGCAGGGGTTCAGTTATCCCCCAAAGCCCTTTTGAACAGTACCAGGCACATAGTGAGTTGTGTTTCATGCAGTATCCACAGTGATAATGGTTCTTGTTATTGTCCTGGTAACAGCATTACAGTTTGCTCCCGTTCTGCAGAGCTATACCATTCTGATCCTGTTCGGATACTTCTCAGAGAGGACTGCATGCACATCTCCCCAATTTTAGAGCAGGCACAAAGCTTTAATCTAGCAATGGATTCCATCTTCCCAGCTCCAGGATAGGAAGATGATGTAAACTGGCTCTTCATAGGAATCTGTAAGTTTCTTTAAAATTACTGGGAGGAAGGGAAGGAGGGAGGGAGGGAGGGAGGGAGGGAGNGAGNGAGNGAGAGAGAGAGAGAGAGAGAGAGAGAGAGAGAGAGAGAGAGAGAGAGAATGCTTGTGTGTGTTTGTTGAATGGTTAAGGAAATAGAACTGATCAATATCAACATCAATGTAAGTCTTCACAGATGGACAGAAAGACATCTATGGAAAACATTATTCTTAAGACTACAGTCATGCCCAAAGTCCAGAATACTTCTGGAAAAGTCAATTTTATTTGGCAATCAGAAAGAACACCATCACTAACTTGTGTTCTCATGTGGTACAGCCTGTCTCCTTGATCCATTTAAGTCAAACCCATCCTTCTAGGTAAAGCACAAAACTTGTCTGTTATGATGTAGACACCTTTTTTCTCCCTGTTCTGTAGGTCTAACCATTTATGTCTATTTAGCATTCATTACCCGCTTGGAAAGCTCACCATGACCAATGCATTTCTTAGATCTCTTCAGTGCTATGGACTGTCTCCAAGTTTCAGTCTTTGGTCCACGACACTAGGGTGTAGAGTACTTTGTAACAAGTCTACTAGTATTTGTTGTCTGCATTCCTTCTATCCAGTTCCCACTGAAGTGGGTTATAAATCTCAGTACACAAAGAACCCCAGGCATAGAAGAACATTAAATCATCCGGAAAGTGAGGCAGAAGGGGGTTTCCTCACTCAGAAAACTCGAAAGCAAAGAGGCCAATGGTTTGTAGGTGAGAAGAGCAGAAGAGGGTGTAGACGTGTTATACATATCCCACTAAGCTGTAAGATTCGTAAAGAGCAAAGGCCAGCTTTCTGGTTAAAATATGATGCCCAGCTTCCACAGTCTATGCCTGGCGCACTGTAGAGTTCAGTCCAAAGTGTTGAACCATGCTTTGTCTTACAGTGCCGGAGATTTTGATCAATTTTCAACCCCCTACTAACATGTAAAAGAAATGAAACGAGGGAGAAGTGACCAGTTATATAAGCCAACACCTTCTTCTCATTATTTTGAGCTCTTTCTACCATCACCTCATTTCTCCAAATTACAAGAGTAAACAAAGCCATTCCCTGGGATGACAGATGAGGTGTAACGACAATAGCATGCTTGGAATTTCCAGGTCTGTGAGAAAAACGATATGAATTCCAGATCCTCCAAGGAGAGACTTGCCATCGTCAGAGGGAGTGCGTGGAGGAATCTGAAAGTGGAATAGAAAAGAGCCCTGCACGAGAAGGTTGCATCCACATGTGAAGAACCTTGAGCTTGTGCCTCTGTTTCTTTAGGTACCTTAGGCAACATTAGTGTTGTAGCAGTTTTTTTTGTAGTATAAATAGACAAAAACACAAATCACCTTTCCTTTATAGTTAGTTCTCTCCCCCAGAAAAATGTAAATGTGTTTATTATTGCTGCCACCAGTACAACTCCTCAAGCTACTCATTATTCTCATGTCAAAATTACCAGTTTTACTTTTCTTCTGTCAATGCGATAGTCCAAAAGATTCAGTTTGACATTTTACAGTATTGAGATCTAATCGATGTCAAATCGCCAAGGCCTTCAATACTTGGACCCCAGTCCACCTTTTCATAAGTGAATGTTCCCTTCATTCTCTCATGTGCCAGGCTCAACCTCATTCATAATAGAGAAAAACACACAAACTCATTCATCTTTGTCTGTTTACTGTCTGTTTCTCCACAGCTCTGTGCTCCGACACGATCTCTCTGTTGAAACATGGTGTGTTTTGCTTTGAGTAGCATACTTTACCTTCCCCCGTCTGTCAAGATGCTGTCCTTCCTCGACTCCTAAGGCATCATGGTCTGTGTCATTGGCTGCTCAGCATTTCAGATAGCTGAGCTTTATGGTCTTCACTGTGAACTCTTTACAAGCAGAGATCACATCTTGGACTTCTTTGCATTTTGTTCTATATATGGATCATTTCAACTATGATTATAGTAAGAACGCAGGAAATATACACGCCAAGTGAGGACTTTTCAGAGTTCATGGCTGGGGAGTGTTTTGTTCCTCTTTGGTTACAATAACACCTCTTTCTTTTGCTTGGGAAATATACCTCCAGAACCTCAATGGGTCGCTAAGATAATGCACACTATGGAATGGTAAGGGGTTAGTAATTAAAATAGTTCTAATAACATCCTTTGATAAAAAGTTGTTTGAAAGCTCTCTTCTGCGCTAACATTTTAAAATATGTTGTATGTACCCTGAATATTTTCTTGATAGTTTTTAACTTAAAGAAAATCCTTTATACTTACTAAAATATGAGACAATTCTCATTTTAACATTAAAGACACAAAATGAAAATTAGATCCAACTTTCACACGCTAGACTAATAAAGACAAACATTTTAAAATTCAGGTGAATAGTGTGGCGAAATGTTAGGAAGTCAGAATATAGGTTTGGGATAACATTTTAAAGATGGATTTTTATCAGTATAGGTAAAACAAAATTCAAATTTACTTTTGGGAGGAAGAGGTAGACTTTTAAAAGTAAGAACCAACATTCCTGCTTGGGAAACGTTCATTGCAGCATTATGTGTGGTAACAAAAATAGCGAGTTAACCTGGGGCTAAATAACAAACATTAGTGGGGTGGGCTGTGAACCCAGGCACAGTTGCTCTCATTCAGATAGAAACATAATCGTTACTGTTTGCTGCCAACTGAACTGTTTAGAGGTTCAAATCCTCTACAGACTTTTTTTTTAACCTTTTTTTTTTTTTTTGGCCAGAAGAAAAACAGTTTTAAGTAAGGCATAAATATTACTATAATCATTAAACTAGTCAGGAGAGACAGGGATAAAATTCCCCTCTTCTTAACTCTGCAATCTATAACAAACTCTGCCATTTCTCAACTATGTTTAGAGTTGACACACTTTTATTTAACTTGGTCACAAGTCTTGGTAAAATAAAAAAAAAAAAAAGAAAGAAAAAATGTTCTAATGAATTTTTCAGGGTGTTCTAATATCTATCCTGTTTTTAAAAATTATATTTGATGAGTGATTTATAGATTAGATTTATCAAAAATACATCTGTTACTGTGGGCGTTTCAATGGATATTCAAGGGGAGACTATGGCATATGCATCCCGACAGCTACGACTTCTGTGAACAGCTAAAGGTAGGACCACTCTACGAAGGGTCTGAGGGCTGCTCTGAGAAGGTGGATGGGTGTGTGCACTTGGCCTTTCTCCTAAGGTGAAGCAGAAGACCACACAGGGCGCTCTCTGTAGCTCAAACCTTCCAACCTCATTTCCAAAGTCAGGGAATAGGCTCTGCTCTTGACTCATTTCGGTTTGTCAAAGTCATTTGCATATTGCAAAATGCAATTCTCAAAATAGGATGCAGACACAGCAACAGAATGCCCCGTGAACTTAGGGAAGGAAGAGTGATTACAAGTGCATTTTTTTTTTTTTTCAAAATCAATGTTAGGTGCCAGCAAGATTCTGCTGAAGGGACCCTGATATAGCGGCCTCTTGTGAGGCTATGGTAGTGCCTGGCAAACACAGAAGTGGATGCTCACAGTCACCTATTGGATGGAACACAGGGTCCCCAATGGAGGAGCTAGAGAAAGTACCCAATGAGCTGAAGGGGGTTGCAATCCTGTAAGTGCAACAACAATATGAACTAACCAGTACTCCCTGAGCTCGAGTCTCTAGCTGCATATGTAGCAGAAGATGGCCTAATTGGCCATCATTGGGAAGAGAGACCCCTTGGTCTTGCAAACTTTATATGACCCAGCACAGGNGAAGGCCAGGGCCAAGTAGTGGGAGTGGGTGGGTGGGGGAGCAGGGGTGGGGAGGTATAGGGAACTTTCGGTATACCATTTGAAATGTAAATAAAGAAAATAAATAAATTTTAAAAAATCAATGTTAGGCACAACAGATTCCCAAATCTTTCTAGATTTTCAAGAATGGGTGGTAGCTGGATAAAGCACAAGGTTTAATTATCTCTCTCTCTTCTCTAATGAAATTGGTGGACGTAACAAACTATTCTAGAATTTGAAAGTGAAAGTAATAAAAAGGCTTCAAGAGATTTCATCATTTATCTCTGAAAGGGAGGTTAGCATATCAGCCTGGACTAGCCTTGCCCAAACCATGGAAATATAAAAACATCATAAATTAGTCCGATTGCCATCTCTGTGCTCTATTTGCTGGATGCCAGATGCACGTATGATAGGAAAAGCAGGTGGCTTTACAATAGCTGGGAAATGTTAAGAACTCATATAATAGACTTTTCCTGCTTTAAGTATCAAGTGGATTGCTACCTTATTAGGGTATGCAGTTTAAAAGAAGTGCCTATGCTTTAACTTAGACCGAAGATAAGTTTCCCATTTTAGGATTTCAGTGTTCATTTAGGGAACTATAATATCATACAGAACAAATCCTTTATTAAATCAATGCATTCATTACCTAGAATGAAAGTTTTATTCAATCACTGTATTTTGATAGACTAGACTATTGCACATGAGTAAGAGATAATGGATTGAACACAGTGTCCTTGAAGGAAGAAAGCTCAGACTTTCCTTCATATACATTCCCAGGAGACTGTCAGTTTCCAGCACCAGGGAGGCATTGAGAAGGCTGGCAAGGAGCAAGTCAGCCCTCTGTGCTATAACAAATCAGTACATGGACCAGCTAACCATGTAACTGGTGAGAGGGAAAAATGGGATCATTCCTGCTGAAAATCTCTCAGTGTCATCTTTTAACCGATTTAGGGCGATGGGCTCAGTTGCCTTTATGGCAAGCCAGCCAGGTGTATGGTGAGAGCTCACTAGAAGTCGTCTCAAAGTTAGTAAATCTGGCTTTGCTCTCTGCGGGCTGTGCTCACTTAGCCTGATCTGTCCATGCCCTGTCTGCTCAGCAACTGGAGAGAGGCAGGGAAACTTAGGAGAGCTAAGAGAAGGAGTACAAAACCTGTTAAGCAGACATGCGCAAACACAATGCAGACACAGAGAGATACGCTAACAGGAATCTTCACAGCCTAATTCACTTAAGCAAGAGGGAAGCCAAGCTTATGGGGGTAATGCTCACTTTTGCATAACTGCCTAAAATGCGCCTGTGCACCAATAGTCTGACGTTCCTTTGTGTTCCGATGCTGGGATCATCCTCAGCACAGACTAATTTTAGCACCTGAAATAAATAAATTGTAAATTCTCCTGGCATTGGGCTACACTTTATGATGAGTATATGTGTGAGTAAAATCTTGATATGTAAATGTTGACATGAGGGTCTTTCATCTCTTGGGAGAAGTTACTTAAAATTCCAGTCCTAGGGATGTTTCCTGCCATCATTGTTTATTTCTTGCACCCATGTTCTGGATACATACATGCTACAAAGGTCTCTGGGAAATGCTCTTTGGCAGCTGATCTTGGAAATTATGATGAAAAAAGAAAACACCCACTAGCATGAATCGTATCAAAAGGTGGCTCTGCTAACTTCCAGAGCTTGTAGTAGCTATTAGCATTTGTTTGTACACACGAGTGACATCATCTTGCTGATACAAACTGTTTCTGATTAAAGTCTGAGGAAGTAAAAGTAATAAAGGAAGAGAAAAGAACCCACAGCTTTCCACAGACAGAACCAAGAGGGCTATCTGGGTATGACATCTGTAACCTAATTGATCAACAGGGTTGACTCCACTGATCCAGCTGGTCATGCTGGTATCTGCTCCCGCCTCACTGTGTGATGCGCATCCCCGCTGAGGCTTCTGTATGTTAGATCAAAAAGGATGATCTCCTGGGCTACAGGAGGACTGGTCTTCGCTCAAGACTATACGAGTAGCAGTGTTCCTCTAGTACAGCCTCTAAACAAACTCCCACTACTCATCGTAAGGCTTTTAAATGTTCCCACCTTCTAAAGTAGAGAAGAAAATTTGTCAGCAGTTTATAATCATACTTTTGAATTCTTTCTGCAACATTAACCACGTGAGTAGGAGGACAAAGTCCCATCTTCTGAAGCAGGAAGGATCAAAATTGGACCTGAAGATGCCAAAGTCGCTGTCAATGTTACATCTACTCCAGTTTCCAACAAAAGCTGAGATGCAAACTGAAGTGCACTGGGTTGCATGTGATATTGTGATAATGTTACTATGCTTAGTATAGGAGTGATGTGTAAGAGTGGAACAGAAACTGGGAAATCCTCAGCACACAGTCTCATCACATTGCCTGAGAATCCCCTGCTTAATTCTGACTAACAAGGGAATAAGAGAAGTTCTCAGGGCTTGGAGAAGGACTACATCACTGTAGTACACACATCCCGCCACTTTCATGTGGAACTAATGTACTTTAGATATGTTAGGAAATGACTGTTTTCTCCCTCTGAAAGGAGCCATGATGAGAATGGGTGGGTTTTCAGTGGGTTCTAGGGTCAGAAAGGCTGGAGAGCTAAGCAGAAAGCACTTGGTTCTATCCTTAACCAGGCTGGCATTTCTCCAGCTGAAGTGCTTAGTGTGTGCATTTTTAAAAAAGATTTATTTATTTATTATATGGAAGTACACTGTAGCTGTCTTCAGACACTCCAGAAGAGGGTGTCAGATCTTGTTACGGATGGTTATGAGCCACCATGTGGTTTCTGGGATTTGAACTCCGGACCTTCGGAAGAGCAGTCTGGTGCTCTTACTCACTGAGCCATCTCAACAGCCCCCAGTGTGTGCATTTTTAAATCATCTATTTGCAATTTTAATGGAAGCAAAAGCGGTTTCCCTGGCTCCTTAGTGAAATCTCTCTCCCATTTCTACTTGTAGAAAGTTCTCATTGTAGCAGAGATAATTAGCATTTTCACACTGCTTCATGAATTGCTAGGCACTTTTGAGGCTGTATTAGTACAGGAGGGCAGCTGCAATTACATATCAGACTTCAAGACAGAAATGTGTATTGAAATCTGGCAATATGTTTGGGTATACAAAATAAATAAGTTTTTTTTTTCATTTGGAGTTGTAGTACATATAAACATATCCAATAATAATAAGATACTGCAAGAACTAGAGATATAAATAAAAGTTACTTCTTGTAGGGCATAGTGAATGGAGATTAAAAAAAGAGGAGTTTACAAAGTGTTCAGAAAAAGAAAGAGCCTTGTAATATTGAAAAATGAACACAGTTAAATAGATGAGGTAAAGGCTCAAGGGAAAGCACGCTTAGGGGCACTGACACATGGATGCACGCAGTGCTGCCAGGACAAAGCATGCAGTAATGGGAGGATGTGAAACATACAAGCCATTGATGGGAAATAGTCTTAAAAAAGAAGACTGACCTCAGTTTGTAAAGAGCCTTGAACACTGTTTGAGTGGGTGTGGGTGTGGGCTTTTCCTTGTATGCAATAAGGAAGTAAAGTACACGTATACACTGTGCAGACACACACACACACACACACACACACACACACACACACACACACACACACACCAGAGACAGAGTTCATTTCCACAACTCCATGAAGATTTCAAATGCCTTTTCTCTTTCATTATGCCAAGTTTCATCTTCTAAATGCCTATGTAAAAATCATGCTTTTTGGAAACCTGATTTTTCCACTGACTCATTTTTGAAAAGTGACCTGGATATGCTAGACCTTGCAAATGCTTATCATGAATTTGATTTAAAGTAAGCCACTTTTGCAATTTGTTAAGGACCGACAAGTGGTCTGGGCAACCAAGGAGTGTTGGGAAGAAAGCATCCATTATTTGAATGAACATAGTATGTATGTATGAGTTTGTATGTACTCTGATTTATGATGTGGATGTACCCTGAGTCTTTGTTCCATATCTTTATGTCTCTGTTTCTGAGTTAAAATAACTTCCCATTTTTAATTCATAGAACAAAGCAAACTAATTAGAGGTTAATTGAAAGTGCATGCTATTCCTTAGAGAAGTTTCTAGAGGAACCCGTATTGATTCATGGTTTTGTATCATAAGTAACAATGAAAGTCATTTACTGTTTATTGAAAATAAGCCCTCATATGGACCCAGAGCACTATAGAGATCATGCTGGTGAGGAGTCCGATGCACACCGTAGAACATGCATTTGAGCCATTGTGAGGTAAAAATCGTGCTTTGTCGAAAAAGGCAGAGAGAGTCATGTTGCTACATTCTTTAATCCTGTGGACCAACTTGTAAACGAGAAGTAAATGAACATTCTTCTGATCTCCAGCTCTATCTTCGGTACAGTTTCCATTTTGAACAAAGTTGTTCATAAGTTCTTGGAATTCATTCTTCTACCAAATTGAAAGAATTCATTATATGATTTTAGCGACTGGAAGGCAGTTCCAAGAGAAACATTATAAACTGAGTGGTTGAGAATAAGAGCCCAGGGTCAGAGTAAGCAGGTTCAGGTGTCAGTCTTCTAGGTGTTGGTTCAGGTCATTGAATCTCTTTGCACCTTAGCAAGTTCCCACGAAGATTAAAGGAGATAATGCATGTCTAACACCGCCGCAGATTTAAACAATCTGTTATATAGAAAAGAACAGTCTTTGCTAACTACAGGGTCCTAAAATAGACTGTGAATGCTTCAGAATACATCTGGCTCTTTCTACTTGGAAGGGAATGAGTTGACAGGAAAGCCAAACAGAGTGCTAGACATATCTGCAAATACAATTCCTCTGGTCAAAGAAGATGAAAGGATAATGCTGACGTAATCAGCAAGCTCCCATTCCAGAGGAATCAATTCATTCACAGGTTTCATCCAGCCACCCAGAAGAAGCTGTTTTTCTATATCTCTAGTAGAAGCTAAAAGGACGTGGAGTTTATGTTGTCGGAGGAATGCTTTGAAGCTCTGCAGCAATGCATATGTTTCTATCCAGGAGGAAAGGTATATATGTGGCGTTAGTTTAAACAAAAGGCTGCAGAGTTAATACTGAAATCTCATGACTGGCTTTACATCAGTGAATCAGAGAGATTTCAGAATAAGCATAAACAGAGTATCATGTAGCTCTTATTTGACAGGATAAGTGCTACACCACCATGTCACCAGGAACATCCCTCTGGTGAAATGCATCATGGGTATCATCACCAGGGCAGGTACAATCTTGCCATCTGTGCATCCATCCTGGACTCCAAACTATAAAACTAGAATAATGAGGAATTTTCACTATTGATTCTAGACATAGTCAGAAAAGAATTTGGCAGCTGATAAATTTGTCAGCCATAAAGTTTATCTCTTAGAGGATGAGACCGGGATAAAGAGTCTTCTCTTTCATACTAGTCTTATACCGTGAATCTTTTATTATTTAAAAATGATTTATTTTTAAAATTATGCACATTTAGGGGGGTACAGATGTAAATACCTGCCCACAAAGGCCAGAAGATGGTATCAGATCCCCTGAAGCTGAAATCACAGGTGGTTGTGTATCATCCAACACAGTGGTACTAACAACAGAACTCTTGACTTTTGCAAAAGCAGTACTTACTTTGAACCATGGATCTACCTCTCCATTTCTCCTTGTTATATTTTCCATGAGGAGTTTCCTGTTTTTAAGCCAAGTGAAATAATGTTAAATATTTGCCAGACTCAATTTTCCTGTTTTATCCTGTAGGAAGAATTCTACTTGTCGCACAATTAAAATGAAAATGTCTTTTCCTAGATGTGGAGATGATATTAGCTTACTTAAAGGAAAGTAATGATGATATTAATTGCAGAGGTACAACACGAAATAATATACGTTATAAACCTAGGGTTGTAGAAAAGTAAAGTATATATTTTATCAATAAAGTATAAAGGCACATGAAGGGAAGGAAATTCTCTTGAGAGTATCCATCTTCTAAGCACAATAAAAGTTTCCTATTTCTTCTCTTTCCTGAGAATTTCTTTGTAACTAAGGCCATCATAATGTTTCCGCTGTAGTTATTTGATAGTTAAATTTTGAATTGTCAGGGAATTGAGTGAAAAACATATAGTTTATGAAGAGATAGTTGATAGCATGAAAAATACCACAGCTTAAAGAAAATCTAGAATCTTCTATTGCATTATCTAAGAGCAAAGAAAGCACGTCAGCTTTCCTTTTAAAAAATTCCCCCCATGGTCTCAGGATTAAAAGATAGCTGAGACCCTTTTGTTGAATATATAATGGAGGCCTGCTTTACCTAACCTTTAGACTTAGAGGAATTTTTATCAGTGAAAGCTTTAGTTTTAATGAATTCTGTCTCCAGTGTAGACAGAATTTATACTTGACTTACTATGATGACATTTGTTGCCCACTATCTAATTGTCAATTATGAGTGTAGAAGCAAACAAAGTATTTCACTAAGAAAAATCATAATTTGTAGAAATTGCACATTTTAAATTTGTGTGGATTAAGGAGAATATTCATCCTTGAATTTATTCCAGACTGAACATTGTTGACACTGGAGGTAAATATTGACAAAAGTAGGACTAATCAATATTGAACCTTGAGGGTCAAAAGAAGTTCATGTTTGGTATAATAAGCAACTTAGTTCAGGCATTAGAATGTTTCAGTAAAGTAACAATTATTAAGGGTCAGGCAAGGTTTCTATTATAAACTCTAATTTAGAAGCTTGTATCTTTCAAGAGTCTCCAAAGACATGTAATAGTGTCAAGAAGCAAAATGGTGACCTGACTATAGATGCCAAAGAGAAAGTGTGGTCCTAAACTCCAAGTTCAGATATTAGACAGCCGGCATTAGCTAGATACAACATTCATCTTTTCTCATCATCTCCAGACCCAAGAAGCTTCGGGCAAGATGTGAACTTCTACTGAAAATGTAAATACCTTAGAAAATTATCTAACACCTTCACAGAATCTGTAAATTTTAACGGTTACCAAAGGGAGTGCTATATCAATATGACCAGATACACTTCAATGAAACACATGCTACACTTTCCATTTAGTCTTGTGTGGAGCATGAGCACCACATGGAAATCATTATTCTTCACTCAAGCATACTTGATAATGTTGCTTTACTGAATTACTTAAGGGATTCCCCCTCTTTTTCATGAAGGTAGTATTTTAATTAGTTATTTTAAAATTTGCACTGAAAATATTGGGCTCTGAACTTCAAAAATCAAAGTAAATATAGTATTAAATATTTTATAATAAAATGAGGATAACATAATAAATAGGTAGTTATTGAGGTAAATATTGCTTAGATTAGATTTAAACGACATGATTAATCCTTACCCGCAAACTAACATGTAAAAAATGTCTGTAACTATAAGAGCTTTAGCTCAAAAGGGTTCCAGTTCTCTTTTTATCAGTTCAAGGTCCAACTCAAAAGAAGTTCTGAATCTGTAAGTCCTTCTCTGAGAGATGCTAAGTGATCTGCCTCCTACAGCCTTTGTTCTTGAGTTTAGGATGTCTAGATTCACTCCAACAACAGAAGTGGGCATTGATCAGCCAGCGAAGAGGCATGCACTTTCAGTTTCCAACCCATTAAGCAAAATACTCATTAGTGTTTGGCATTTTCCCAAGCAGACACAATCTAGGTGTCCACTGAGGCCTCATTGTGCAGTTAAGGAGTTTAAAAAGACCTTCTAGACATCAGCTAGGGACAATTAAGTGATGGGTAAAACTACTCCGGGGTAAGAAAGCTGAAATTACTGGAAACAAACACACATTCAAATCAACTGCAAAGCAGACATACTATCTTTATCTTTAACATCAGGTAACTGTGCCAGGAGAGAAAAGACTAAAAATGCCTCTGCTGAAGAACCATTCCCTTCTCAGCAAAACCAAACGAGTTGATGCTAGGGGAGCGTTCAGTCATATTCGAAACAAAGTCACATCGAGGTATGAAGTGGAAAAGTCTCTCATGAAAACCTGTTATCACACCATAATTATTTCTATCAATTACCAAACAAGAAAAGTAAATGCACTGTTACCCACAGGTCATAATAACAGCAGTTATGTCTATGATTAATATCCATGAAAACTGTTGAAACGTTAGATTGCTAAGCATCTATCCCCAGATCCAAAACAACTTCTGGAAAATATTACTGAAAGCGACTGTATGAATGCAGGTCAAATTGATTCATCCTTTCTCCTCTTTCTCACTTTCTCCCTTCTGTCTTCTCTTCTTCCAATGAAGCCATTCACTCTGTGAGCTCAGACTACTCTGCAAAGCACCGTGCCAATGCAGGGACCAAACTAGTGACTAGGACAGGCAGGGCTTAGGCAAACCTGAAGTTACAGGTTAGCATACAAAGCTAAAGCTTTCCCGTGGTATTTGTTGTCTGCATTAGAACAGCAACATTTGAACAGTTGTAATTAAAGACCAGCACATGAGTTAAACTTCAAAACTCATTCCTCTTGCCTCTCTTCAGCTCTGAGGAGATGAATGACAAAGAAAGCTGGTCATGTCAAAACGTTCTTTTTCACTCAGTAGTTATTTATTGTTCAGCTTTGGTTAAAATAGAATTTATCAGAGAATTATAGGGAGAACTGTTTAATATATGATTTTCAGCTTTATGCCACATAACCCTTTAACAAGGAACATACAAATGAAAGGCGAAAGAAAAGAACCCGTGCTTAAGGTGTAGTAAAAACCTTGAAGTTGTCACAAAACCCTCTCCCTGTGTTTTAACTCCAATACACCATTCTACCCGTTCTTAACACGACTTTCAAATCCCATAGCTAATAATGCTTCCCAGCTTCAGCTGGCTGTATCTGATGAGCAGCATGTAGTGGGAATACACATAGGGGATGAGGTTCCTAACAGTCAACTAAGAGTTCAAATCCCCAAAGAGGTGCCCCTGATGTGCCGAGCACTTAACCCTTCGACCAGTACCAACATGACTATTCACAAATTATTGATGTCCCTAAATCCCTGGCAGATTGTAGATGATTCTTACATCCACAGAAGATCAAGCAGATGGCCACTAATGGGATGGATTTTTAAAAATACATACATACATTCAGTCTTGGATACATGGACATAGAGCCACTGAATTGCATGGAGGTGATTAAACTGGACGGAACACTGTTAAACACACACTTTGCCTTATGTTATAGATCATTTCCATTGACATCTATCTGCATCTTTGCAACAGTTTAATTAAAGCTGTCTGGAACATGTCAGCCCTCTAAATGATCGGCAGGGCAGTGATAAAGGTGAAACATGATGAGTCTCGAGGCCCTTTTGGTAAAGCTTTCAAATGACAGCCTCTGTCTGCAGTTAAGGACGGCAGCAGGAAAGACATTTATTTTCAAAATTAGCCACCCCTTATATTATTCTGGATGGAAACATTAAGGCATTCCTATGTTGTTATCTTGGAAAACCAAAAGCTGAGTTAGATCACACAAGATTTTAAGGACGAAACTGGACAGTGGTTCGGTCCAAAATACACACTTTAAATAATTCCTAAAAGCAAGAAATACTACAGGTGGCTTGCTATTATTAATTCATTGTATAAACATAAATCCAAATTGTACAATTTTGTATAAAGTAGTCCAGTAAGACAACTTTGGAACTTTATGGCAGAAATATTATATATTCAATTTGACTTTATAGCACATAGAAAAATTGCATATCAAGGGCACAATTTTAGGCAATTAAATTATTTAGTGAATGCCCTTGGTGTTTCTGCACTATTAAGGTACCAAACAAACAAAAATATGGACATGGTGCACATGAAATATAAGATGTAGTTAAAATTTTGAGTGAATTTTAAATTAACTAGTAATATGTATTTCTTTAAACTCTATGTCCTCTTATTTATTACTATCTAGTTAAAACATTAATTAAGCTAAATATGTTCTTTATGAAACACAGTACTTTATAAAAGCATTAAAAGTACTGTGACGTTTCAACATTTCAGTCAAAAGTGTCTCCCTACAAAGCTATCAGTTATAGCCTTTCTTCTTCATTTAATATTAATTTGTTATCTACTTCATGTGTGTTGAATTATATCCTGTGCCTTCTCCTTTCTCATGCCCACACAATATGATATCTCTCTTGTGTCCATTTTCATCTAAATATGTAGAAATTAATAATAGTAAAGCCAAAAAGCATCCCGGAATTCACTTAGGATGTTATTCAAGCACGGGTGTTATCTTAATCCTGAAACCTAGTGTAAATGAATTGAACATGAAAGCTATTCTATGATGCAAGAACTCTTGTGCTTAAATCTTTTAATCAAGATGGAATTTACTGACTGTTTCCTGAGTGATGGCCCTGTATTGCCAAGGATAAGCAAAGCAACTCAAAGAAAATAAGGTAAACTTGTTATAACAGGAATCTATTCAATAGAGGATTTGAATACCAGGAAGAGAAGTTTAAATTAAAAGTAAGAAGAAAATATCTTTCTATATTTGGTAAGAGAAAATTTATAATAAAAAATTTAATTTTCAGAATATATGACCTGAGTCTAAGAAATGGACTTAAGGTAGGGTAATCAGTTAGGAGGTGGTAACAATGGCCAGATCTGGGACATGGTTCTAAGAGGATTGGTAAATTTCAATTCCCCGTTGCCACATATGAAATATCCTATTGAAGAGGTTATCTGGAAAGGCCTTGATGGTCACATAGGCAGAAGGGCATTGCTGAATTCAGTTGCTGAGATATCACTCAACACTAACACAAGATATGTGAAGCTGGCTTGATCCTTTAGACAAGACCAGCTACTCAATGAATTTTAGTGAATGACCTTTGTCAAAGTCAAATGGAGTGTAAGAATTGCTCAGCTTATCAGTGATAAAACTTCCGACATAAATATGAGATGTTATGTAAAAGCTATGGTTTAAATTCACTTGGCGTTAGATTATTTGTTACATTTTTAGGTTTAGGTTTTTACAACTATAATGGAGTCTATACATGATAGTAATGTACAGTAGTTGTGGTGGTTTGAATATGCTAGACCCCAGGAGTAGCACTATTTGGAGGTATGACCTTGTTAGAGTAGATGTGGCCTTGTTGGAGTAGGTGTGTCACTACAGGTGTGGATTTTAAGACCCTCATCCTAGCTGCCTAGAAGCCAGTCTTCTAGCAGCCTTCAGATGAAGATGTAGAACTCTCAGTTCCCCCTGTACCATGCCTGCCTGGAAGTTGCCATGCTTCTGCCTTGATGATGATGACTGAACCTCTGGACCTGTAAGCCAGCCCTAATTAAATGGTGACCTTATGTGAGTTGTCTTGGTCATGGTGTCTGTTCATAACTATAAAACCCTACTTAAGACAGTAATAAACCCCCATGTTAGAGTATGTGTGATAGCTAATCTTGGCTGTCAACATGTTACCTGTGAAGAGAGATGCTGTATTGGAGAACTGCTTTCCCCAGATTCTCCTGTAGGCATGTCTGTGGTGGCATATTCTTTATTGCTAATTAATGTAGGTGTTCCCAATCCACTGTGGGCAGGATCTTCCCTAGGCAGGTAGGTCAGGGCTGTATAAGAAATGTAACTGGACATGAATCTCAGAACAAGCCAATAAGCACATTTCTCCATGGCTATTATTTCAAGTTTCTCCCTCACATTCCCTTAGTGATGAATTTAACCTGTAAGCCAAATAAAATCCTTCCTCTCTCATGTTGTTCTTGGTCATTGTGTTTACTACAAGAGCTGAAATCAAGTCAGGACAGTGTGTGAGTAAAATTGGAGAACTGGCCCTTTCTTTTGGAAGGAGGGTAACTTCTTGAGTTTTCTTTGGAGTTTATAATTGGCTGATAATTAATTTTTTGATAATGGCCAGATAGTTGAAAATTTGTGCCTTTGGGGATATAGGATGTCTATTGCTATTATTCAGTTCTTGCAGAAAGATACTGGTGATGTGTAAATGATTGATATAGTTGAGTCTCAATAGAATTTTGCCTACACAAGATTTTGGCTGAGTAGATGCACATGTGGGACATAGATTGCCAAGCTCTGGTTTAGAACGTGTGAGGTACTGAGAGAAGCTCAGCTGGGGATATGCTGCTGAAATACACACAGGAAAGGAGTTTTATGGCGTGTGGATAGAGAAGCAGACTGAAGGATCGATACTCTGCAAGATGAAGCAGGACACCAGTGTTGAGTATTCTTAAGTAGTTCCCACAGTATTGTTTCTTTTAAATATTACCTATGTTGAAATCTAAACATAATTAGGGCTCTTTGGAGTCTGAGGGACTCTGTGAAGCTATGAGGTGGCTCACTGAGCCAGGAAATCAATATCACTTAGAGCAAGATCAAGCAGACTTCAGATATTTTCATAACAGTTCAGGACCCACTGTGAATTGTTTTCAGATTTGTGAAATTTCAACATGATGTATGTTATGAGTAAAGTGTACGATTCTAAGACCATACATATTCCTAAGCATGGCTAATACCATTCTAATTTTTAAATTTCTGTCACATTTGCTATTCACTGACACTTAAGAGTTAGGCAATATTTCTTGCTCAGGTTTGAAAAGCATCTATAACATCAATCCCAAAACATTTATATTTTAAACTATCCTGAAAGGTCAATGGTTATTTCCTAGTATTTATGATAAAACTGAACCATTTATCATGCTATTTACTGTTATGTCATGGAAAAAATGTGTGACCTTTTTGAAGAAAAAAAAAGCAAGCAGCTTTTTTTTTTTGTTGTTGTTCTCCTGTGTATCTGTTTATGGATATTTAGGCTTTATAAAAATTCTATGAGGCAGCTGAACAATTTAGACTCACAGACCAGTGAATTCTATTAAACAAGGACTCTATCCTTTCACCTCTTGCCCTACATGGTCACTGCTAAAAATCTTTAGTATAACTAATGCAGGCATGCATAGGATTCTAGTGAATATTCAACAGGGTTTTATTCATTTAAAGCAGAGAATTGCCTGAGAAATTCTATTTTTGGGTCACAAACAGAACAGCCTGGTTAAGAGGTGAAGCCTTCTTGTGCTTTCTGCATTTGATGAAATACAGATATTGGACCATTCCCTCCTAGACCTCAGACCTCAAGCCCTGGCCTTTGGACCCCTTTCTTCCTTGAGAGCAAAATGATTAGTGAGGTCCTTCTATCAGCTATGTTATCAGTTTTGTCAAAAAGAGGATTTTAATAATACTGAATTGCAAAATTCTGAGGCAAGTCTTGTTCCAGGTTACCAAGACAGACACACTGGAAAAGGCTACTTAAACTCCCATGCTGGGCCATTGTTAGTTCTAATTCTCTCCCTCCCTCCCTCCCTCCCTCCCTCCCTCCCTCCCTTTTTACTTTCCTCCCTTTCTTCCTTTGATATAGCTTGGTTTCAAGCCCTGTCTGGGACACTTGCTCAATGTGAAATGAGACTGGTGGGTCTCAGTCCATTTGTGGCTAGCTGAAAATTTCCATCTTCCTTTCCAGAAAAATGGTCCATAAGGAAATTAAGTAAAAGGAGTTAGATGTCACACATGGATTCCTGTGTAGGTGTACCAGAGGCCTAGATAATCTTCCCGTGTGAAAAGTACAATATAAATTCAGTGATGGTTCATTGGTTCACCTACTTTGCCTCTCTGCATCTCTTTAACACTGGAGTTATCCTGCATCCTGAAGATGATGCAACTTTAGGGACATCTTTTCACTATTCTCAGCCTCTGCATAATTTGAACTGAGCTTGTAACATGCCTTGAAATTGGTTCTGATTTGCTGCTTCATTTAAACAGGGATAGTATATGAAAATAGCATAGTTACATGTTCTGTGTTATTTTTTACACTATGTAAATAGATTTAGAGTCTGTAAACAATAATTAAAGAATGATCATCGTCTAAAGATAAACAGATTAGAAGCCTTTAGACCATATGTTACCCAAGAGAGAAGGCAGGCAAACATAATTTATTATAACTTAAGGCCATATTACTCCCATATTTCATATAATATGAACTTTTATTTCAAAAGTCAATTGGGTCTTCTCCCTAAAATCTTGCCAAATGTAACTAAATATACAATTAGTTTCTTGTTACAGATAATTTCTATTGCTTCAAATCTGGTTTGTCAGCATGGATTAATCACAGTGGTCAGGGACTGAAGTCAGGATGCCTCGTGGGATCAATTTCTGGGCTAGGAGCCTTTTACCATCTGGTCAGTGTTTGCAACACTTTAAGAACTTTCTGAGGCTTATATGATGTTAACATGAAACAAGACAGCATGTTCTAGTGAGTCCCTTACATGAACTGGTTACCTTTCATATTAAAGAAATTTCCACTGGCTGAGTGGATAACAAGGTGAAAACTTACAACACTATCAGAAGACTTATTTACTATCAGTGGTCATATTTATTATTCATAGATATGTCCATATTGATAAAGCCCTGTGGTAAGTAGCAACATTGGCTGTCTAGTCGTAGAATCTTCTATCTGCATGACATTTCCTTGCAATCTAAACTAGTAGACTTCTTATAGGATCCCCTATGCTATTATATGTAATTCCCCTTGGAGAAGAACTTTACAAACATTCTTTTCTGGTTTCTGAACATTTGCACTCCTCTTTTTTGTTTGTTTGTCACACAGGTATTTTCTAAACAGTAAGTGATCACATTCAAAGCTAATTTAATTATGTGATAACTCCTGTTCAGTGTCCTCAACTCTCACATGAGCTCCCTGGAGAGATGCTGTTGATGGTGCTTCCCAAGCTGGAGGATTCTCCTTTACTTGATCACAACCTTTAAATAGCTCTTAAATTAGCCTGGGAAACCACATTGATGATGGTGTTGTTGGCCCAGATAACCTGACCATCCGGCAGTACCTTTTGACTTCCAGGGAAGTGCAGGGCAATGGAAAAGGAGGCATTTGCACCAACCAGTGTAGGCCCATCATTGCTGACCCTCAGAGACACCTGGCCACCTCTCCAGCAGTTAGACCCCTGCTCCTCTGTCCACTCAGGGTACAGCTGCCTGTTCCAGGTTTTAGTTACAAGTTGCCTTGGGACGCCAAGCCGGTCCTGATTCCTGGATCCTAAAAGAAATGTACCATAAGATCCTGGGATCCTCAGTCCCTTCTCAGAGGAGAGTGCTATGTCCCATGTCATCTCACTGTTAAATTCAAAGATCATGTGCTTTAAATAACCAAGAAAATTGGTATTAGCTCTCACTCTATTTAATCTCATGTCCTGTTGCTATGAGATCAGAATTGAAGGTTTAGTAAGCATTAAGTAAAACAAACAACTTGATTTCCTGTATTTCACATGTCAGAAAAATAGCTCAAGAGAGTTATCTTTCAGTTACAGATTGTTGACCCAGATGGCTCCATCCAAATTGATATTAATGTTGCCTGGCCATAAATCTGGAGATGTAGAATCGAGGAAGAACCTTTGAGTTTGGAGAAATGGATGACATTGGCCCAACTCAATGGTTTTTCTTTTTAGTATTGGAGACACAGTTTCTTCACAGACCCTCTTAGTTGAGGATAAAGCTGCATGGATTCTCCCTAGAGGACCTGCTACTCTCTGAGACAGGCCATCACTGAGCGAGAACACAGAACTGCTCCCTCAGTGCTCCATGCACATTTTAAAGGCAGCATTGTTCTGAACATCAGGTTTTTTTTTAATTGGTTTTACTTTCCAATGGATAATAAAGACAGCCACTGTATACTACTCATCTTTATAAACCAAGGATAGAATCTAGCATGTTGTCTGCATTCAAGAAATATACAGCACAGAAGAGTGAATGCAGAAAGGATTTGGTTCATCTTGTACTTCCTTTGTATGCTGTCCCTTACTTCTGATCAAGAGGTCTTGGAGACTGAATCACTGTGTCTGAGGAAATCACATAGTTGTTAAGTACTGAATGCCATGTGTATACATTGAATCTTAGGTCTCATAGCTTCAAGTTACTTGACTTTGAACAACTTACATGTCTCTATAAAATCAGAATGATATTTTATATGGATGTCAGGAGGATTAAATAACATGCTGTCTGTTATATATTTGTTAAATTACTTTTAAAATACTTATTTTTATTTTTATTATTTAAAAAATGTGTGTATGTGTAGATGCAGTAAAATCCCAGAAGAGAGTATTTGATCCCCTGCTTGTCAAATTATAGGAGAGCTGCCTAATGTAGGTGCAGAGAATCAAACTTGGGCCCTCTGGAAGAACAGGAAATGCTTTGAAGTGCTGAGTCAGCTTTCCAGCCCCCATAAGTTACATTATTAGTACAAACATTACAACAAAGTAGAATATAGCCAACTTGTTACTTCTGAGTCTAAGTGAGAGAGAGAACACTTGTGGTAGCAAGCATATGTACCAGAGATATTATTTGGCTAATATAATAATACAGTAAAGAATTGGTTACTCCATGGCTATTATATGTCTTCTGGGTGACTTGTTTAGCAGGTGGAAATAAGTGGCTTTCTTATTCTATGATTTTGGAGGAAACAAAACTAGATCTTTGAGTCTAGGGGATTCATATGCCTGAGCTTCTGGAGCTATATTTTAGCCCCTAGGAACCGTGGATGCAGAAAGAGGGTGAGTGGAATGTATAAGGCTGAAATGCTGTTATTCTGACAAAACCAGAACGAAGATCTATATTCCCAGATCAGGACTGGAGATGCAAGAGAGGGACCAAAAGTCTTTGAATATTGGTATTGAAAGAGACACTTCAACTGGACTGAAGATAGCAATTCCAAGGAGACAAAACATCCTCAAGTTTTTTCTACACAGTAGCAAAATAGCTTGTTAAAAATAGAGATAATGAGGTCCCATAATCCAATATAAGGGAAAAATAGAAAAATTAGACTGTCTCTGGCATCTAATGTTTCCAGAGGAATGGAGTCATTTTCTGCTTATTAGATTCTTGCAGGTAGTATCGTTCACTTAATCCCAAATTTCCATTACATTTTTGTTTATTTATACTCTTAATATAAATCGTCAGTTTGAGCGACCTACATGGATTTTATTTTTCTTTTGCAGTTATTCAGTTCTGAATATTCAATCAATAGGAGAATCTCACGTACTCAGACCTTGGTGTGAAAGAGATCTGAAAGATTTACAATATGCTAAACCAGGGAAAAACTTGGGAGTTACCGGTACAATACATTTTTCTCTCTATCATAATCAGTTTTTCATTCTGCAAGTCGATAAAATTCTTCCTCTTTTTTCACAGTGGTTTACAACTTAAATAATTTAATACAACAGTTGTTATATTTTTATTGCAAGCTTATAAAATGGGTACCATAAGTCTTTTCTATGCAATATATTACCAGAAAGTGACACTGAGAAGGGGAACGGATGATTACTAAAACTGTAATTCAACCTTCAAGTTCTGAAGACATCATAAAAATGTCTTCAGCTTTCTTACCTACGACAGATGCTATCAGGATGCCTCAACTGAACTCTCTGTGGGCATTCAATCCCTCCGTAGGCATCATTTTATATAGGATAAGAGTGGGACTGCATAATGCAAATGCCACTGAGGTTCAGACCCTACAGTTCTTGTATTGAACAGTATTTTCCTTTCATGAAGTTACATCTTACAAATAATCTTGATACCAATGCCTGCCAAGCTGTGGAAACTGAGTGGAAACAACTGTATGTACTCCTCTTTGCACTGACTTTTACAAAGTAGTAATTAGAAAAACGTCCCAGATTTTGCACGCTGTAGAAGAAAATGTTACTCACCGGGCTCTGCGTTGTCAATCCCATCAAAAAATGTAAGAATGATAAGCAGCGGCTTCCTATGAACGCCTATTTTCCATGTATTTTTAAATCTACCGTTTGTCACTTTTCATCCTGACATATTAGTTGTCAGGAAGTACATTTTTAATTGTTACTAATTGCGCTGTGATCTGAGAGGTCTGTGAAGTTAAAGCAACAGCTTTCTATAGTGTTTATGATTAACAGCACTCCACAGTATGTGGGGCACTAGACGGGAGGAAGTGCATTCCTTTAGATAAAGAGTTATCTGTTATTTGTTCGTTCTTGCCAATTCCTGTCATTCAGCGGTCTTGTCACATTTTTATTGACTTTAGTATATGACAAAGACCCATCAAATTCCCCACACCTCTTCTTTACATCTCGAGTACGCGGTTAATGTTCTGATGAGGTTGCAAATGAAATTTAAGAGCTGTTATCTTTCTATTAACAATGTCACTTTGCCATCTATATTTACAAGATGCAGTGATGCTTCACAAAGTTCTTTATACGTCTTCCCCAGATGGAAATAAATTAGCTTTTTGAAGAAGACAGAGGGATTGAACTTTCATAATATTGCTGCTGAGAGGTGAACACATGCAGTTTGATGGTGGAATTTTCCATTAATCCCCCAGGCTGAGGGAGAGCGGGTAGTGCTATGTATGTAGCCACACATTATCTTCTAGCCAGTGCATCCCTGGCAGATCTCATGAAGGGTGAGAGAGGGTCATAGATGTAATGGGGATGGTGTTTAATTCTCCCCACAACAGGGGCTGCTAATCACATGCCATTGGGGTGAATTACGGTGACCATGGCAGTAAGAACACAGGAATTGGGGCTGGTGAGATGGCTCAGTGGGTAAGAGCACCCGACTGCTCTTCTGAAGGTCCAGAGTTCAAATCCCAGCAACCACATGGTGGCTCATAACCAT
>NC_034592.1:97819229-97822386 GCF_900095145.1 Mus pahari
AACACAGGAATTAAAAAGGAGCACAAACACAACTGCGGTGGTAGTGATGAAGAGGTCATGGGTTGATTGGGATTCTGGAAGGCCTTGGTGCAAAACACTTTGCCCTATCCAGGTTATCATTTTATAAACAACCTCTGTAATACATAGAATAATAACCTATTTTCACAGTTTTGAGTGATGGGCAGCACTCAAAAGTTTCTCCTTTGGCATGGAATTCCTATTGGTCCACACAGTAAGACCCTACTCCAGGATCGTTGCTTCCTTAGCCTCTCTCTACTTTTGTAATTGTTAGTTTCTGCTCTCCGAAATCTTAATTTTCACTGTTTCCATTTTATTCTTCTGCATATGTCACCCCTGAAATGGATTTCCTTTTCCCTTGAAAGAACCAAGAAACAACAAAGGACACCAGATTATTCTCCATTGTTTAATTCTTTCATTTAAATTATATTTGCCTATTTGTTGTAAGTGAATATAGGCACACAATCATGTATGTTCAGATGACAGCTGAATCTCCTTGCAGTCAGTCAGGATTTGAACTCAGGTCTGCAGGCTTGGTGATAAGCCGTCACTCACTGAGTCATCTCACAGGCTCCTTTCTCTGTTTCTAAATTCAAGAAAAGTTAATTGCACATTTTAAAGATAGAAACATGTCAGGCACTGGGCATGAAGTAGAACAAAGTGTTGCTAATGTTCGCAGCCGATCCCTATTGTGTGGACAGTTTGCTGTTACTTCTTGAGCTAAAGCAGTGGTCCTCAACCTTCCTAATGCTGCCACCTTTAATACAGGTCCTCATGTTGTGGTGACCTCCAACCATAGAATTAACTTTGTTGCTACTTTATAACTGTAGTTTTTGAATCATAATGTAAATATCTGTGTTTTGGGGTGAAGTTAGGCAACACCCATGAAAGGGTTGTTTGACCCTAAAGGGGTCATGACCCACAGGTTGAGAATCACTAAGCCAAAGCCACCAGTCTGTCATGAGTTGTATTGAAATATCTAGGGGCACAAGTTGTTTACTTGAATAAAAATTGAAAAGAAAGAGAGAGAGAGAGAAAGAAACCATGGACTACAAGAAAAGTATTGAGCTACAGTCCGGCCTACAGTCTCGGTCTAAGTTTGTTTGAGAAAGCACACGGCACCTAATTTCCTTGAATAAACAAAGGACATGTAGGTTGCTTAAAAATGGAAAGCTTCGGCCATATGAATACATTAAACGCCATTCACTAAATTTTACTAGGACACTAAAAGGTGGGCCTGGCTGACAAAGATGAAGCGTGTGTGCATTCTGTGCAAATCATATCATAAAGCACATGTTCTCACATGTTCCAGCTGAAGCAGCCAGAGAGGTTCATAAGTATTCGTCTTAAAATATTGTGCAACTGTCTAATGTGGAGGTAGGAAAGGTGATAAAATCTATGGCAAAATCTGCATCATGGAGAAACTGTTCAGACTCTGTCACAGTTCAACAAAATAAGCACCAAGTGCATTGGAAAATACTGTTGTCCAGTCCTGATGTTATGAGGGTGCAGTCATTCCAAACTGAGTGTGGGTAATCTATTTCATATGCTAGTAGGCCACCTATCCTGTTTAGTCCTCTGCTAACTTTACAAAACAATTTGGCAACATTTTAACGAGGTAAAAATGTTGAAATAGTGTGTTCTAAATTTCTACCTGATATGAGAGTGTATCTACTGAGATGTGATATAACTAGATAGGCAAATGATTAATTCAAATGAACGTATTTCTCTGGTTTCTGAACCACAAGAGGTAATGGTCATTAGAATAACCAAAAGAAGAAATCAAATGGACATTATTTAATTAAGATTTCTGTTTCTTTCTGCTAGGCATATTACATTCGTTATCTCCTTTTATCCTCAATACTTGCAAAGGCTTCCTTTGTCATTATCCCCACTTTACAGATGAATAACCTGAGGCTTAGATCATTTAAATAAGCAGACTTTCTGTGTTAGGTGAAAATTTGGGCTCCACTGCACTTGTGAAACATTCTGGGATAACAAATTGAACTATCTTGCTCTCCTGTGATTATTGGCTCTTAGAGGCAGCAGCTTTAAGAATCAATATAGGGTACGAGTTCCTCTTAATAAGTTAATAAAACAGAGACTTTCTCATAGCCTTTCCATCAAAGTTGCCGGGGGAGAATGAGGATATTAAATGCAGCACGAAAGGGAAACTCCGCTCCATTTGCTCTGCAATGATAATCTTTTACAAAAGAGGATTTTTATTATTAATTCTTTGCCTTCTGGGGATATTATAATTTCCTAGAATGTAGAACTGCCTTAAGCACAGTAATTTGCTGAGCTAGACTGAATCTCAAAATGTTTCAAATGAGCTGATAAACAACTGCATAATTAGCCATTATTAGATCAAGTCTGCATGTTACTGATAGCCACATGAGCAAACCACTGGACAGGCAAATTGTAGATATGGTTTTTAAAAGCCTGTGTTATATATTTAACGTGCTTTGCAAGTTGTCTGCTGGAGAATCAAAAACAGCAGTTCATGTGCACTTTTTGAAAAGAAATTGATATTACTTTATCAAGTAAATCCATGGAGTCATAATTGTTAAATACATCCACATGTGAACAATGATAGGTGTCTGTGTAGATCTCAATCTCAGCTCTATACTGGCCTCAGTTTCTGCTCTGCTAATGCAAACCAAAATTGTGCATGAGTAACACACTTTCATTCCCTTCTGTTGAGTTTTAGTTAAGTCCAGAGTAGGAAATATATTTGGACCTGATTACAGAAACAAAACATTTTGGATGTTCAAATCAAGAGGAAAATGGAGTCTGTCTTTATGCTCAGACACACACACACACACACACACACACACACACTGCTCAGACACAGACACACAGACACACACAGACACACAGACACACACAGACACACACAGACACACACAGACACACACACACACACACACACACACACACAGAGCTTCACATCTTGCTCAAGTTGGCAACATTCAGTCCACAGTGTTAATCAAACTTCCTTCCCTTACATTTTGAGAACTCCACACTGAATCATAAAATTTTGCCTGGGTTGAAAGTTGTGTAGAGCTTTAGCACAGGTTGTAGTATAGGTGATTTGCAGAGAGAGAGAGAGAGAGAGAGAGAGAGAGAGAGAGAGAGA
>NC_034592.1:97823026-97873929 GCF_900095145.1 Mus pahari
GAACTCAGAAATCCGCCTGCCTCTGCCTCCCGAGTGCTGGGATTAAAGGCGTGCGCCACCACGCCCGGCTAACAACAACAATTTTAAAAGGAAATTGTACAATTCATAGAAAGCCATGTGTGAGCCTAGCAGGATGAGGAGTTGTCAAAACACAAAGAGGAATTTGATGATCTGATTAACCCCCAAGACGCACTATTTCTACATTTCTATTTACTGCTGATCCCAGTACAATCAACTATTAGTGTTAGGCAAAATTTATTTCTTGATTTCAAGTCCTGCTTCTGTTGTAACAATTAGATTTCTACAGTCTAATCTATCTTTTAAATCACAGCCTTGGATTGGAGAGAGGCTCAGTGGTTAAAAGCACACACTGCTTTTAAGAGGTCTGGAGTTCGGATCCCAGTTGGGTGACTCACAACTGCCTCTAACTCCGCCTCAGACTCTTCTGGCCTCTTTAGTTACTGCGTTCATGCATACGCCTACATACCTATATACACATAGACACATAATTTAAAAAAAAACATATTAAGTTCTAGTCTTAATTTATTACAGATCTTGGATTTTTGGTTGTTTAATTTTATAAGTTGCATTTATTTTGTGTGTGTGTGTGTGTGTGTGTGTGTGTGTGTGTGTGTAGTTTCATAGCCTCGTTAATAAATTTACATTCTCAAAGTCAAAGAAATACAGCTAGTTAGCTGAATCTATGCCATAACAAGGAAATAAGATCATTAAAGTAGCAGCAGTTACTTCTTTGGTGTTTTTCAAAGGCATTAGGAACATTTTCAACTATTTTAGAATGTTCCAGCTTTGTCAGGAACACTCTGCTTCGGTGTGTTTGATAGGAAATCTTATTGGTATGCTAGTACCTTTTATTTCTACACTCATTAAAATGACAAACCCATTATCCCAACTTCAAGATTTCTGATACGGATTTTATTAGTGAGCCTCCCTAAAAGAAAATTTAAATTTGATCCAAACACATGAACTCACAGAGTTGAAGACTAAGCTAAGTTACTCTTTGTAGATTCCATATTTAGAACAATGTACCATCATGACTCCATTTTGAGAATAATAATATGCTTAAAGTGAGTGCTCTACAAAAAAATAACCAACACAGTGCTATGTGTTTTTCTGAATTAGGTAAATTAGACAAAGAGTATGAAAATATGGTCATGGTTGAGCTTCAGCTTAACAAGCAAATAAACTTGAGACAGTTTTCATTAGGGTTTTGTTCAACTTCTTATTTTCCTATCTTTGAAAAAGCAGTCTGGTGATTAATGGAACAGACAAAATAACTCATTACAACATTGTAGGCCAAAGTCATTCTTATAAAAGTTTAACTGGAATAGATTTTGAATACTTAAGTTAAGCTTTTGATATGAAAAGGATTTGAGAAAAAAGACACATAAATATAAAGAATTTTTACTTTTCATTAAAACATTCAAAAATGACTGAAAATATCATACACAATCCTATATGTGAAGGATGAAAATTTTCTGACAACTTAAGTTTGATGTTCTCTTAGAAATGTTGAGTGGAAAATTATTGCAAAACACATTTACAGATCAAGTTCCCAGGACATGATTGTAACTACTATTACTGTTGGCTTGTGTGAAAAAAGGAGGTGGCAGGGAGGAAGAAGAAACTTCTGACCAGATTGCACAGTTGATGATGTGCTATGGGCTTCTGCCACCAACACAGAGTGAGCACTTCTGAATTACAGGCTCTGGGTATATCCCTGAGCAATTTTCAGACAAAGAGAATAGCACACTTAGCTCTGACATCCTGTTCTGGAAACAGTGACAGCTGTGGAAGACATTTTCATTGGCCAACAAAGTCTATTAGGTGTGACCTGGCATGGATTTTGTTTCAATTGTTTTGCTAAAACCAGTATAAAGACTTTGGGATACTGGTTATTTACACTTAAGCTATGCTGTCCTTATCCCAACTACAGTAGTCCTGTGAAGACATCATACTGAGGCCTGACGAGTTCTCAAAAAATTAAACATAGCATTAACGTATGTGTCAACAAATCTATTTGTGGGCACATAATCACAAGACCTGAAAGTGGGGATGTGTTCAGGAATGTGTTTATAACTGAGTTATTCATGGCAGCTGAAATAGGGGAATAGTTCAATATCCATTCATAAATGAAAGAAATACCAATGTGGAAATACCTAGAATGAAGTATTCCTCAGTCTAATAGGGAAAAAATTCATACTCTCTCTAAGCCGAATGAGCGTGTAGTGCACACACAAAGGCAGATACTATGTGAGCATGCGGGGTCACTTTTCTTTGACATTTTTTTTTCTGCCACACCTTGAACCACCACTTAAACCACTTCCAGTGTCCACTGAGCTACCTTCCTTATCATGTACAATTGTTGGATTGCTGTGGACATGAAACTTTCATCTAACATGTGTTTTTCTTTTTGTAGAAAGTTCTGTGAATTCTTTCATGCTCTCTAACACACTACTGAATTCAAAATGCCCAAACTTTTCTTCTGAAAACCTCTAACTTTTTTCAGTATCTTTTCATGTCTTTGCCCCCTTCTTTTCCCATCAACAGCTCTAGTGATCTCCTCTCTTTTTGAGTTATTTTTCATAAATATTCATTACAGTTATTATTACAAACAAGTTTTTTAAATCCAAAAATGAGCAGTTATTAAAAATGGCTGATATCTGACACGCGAATACTAAGTGGTCAATATGATCTTTTGTTTTAATTGACATATATTAATTGTACACAGTTTTGGGATTTATAAAGAAAATATCCTTCCAGTATGTCATAGCCTTTACCTTATTCAGTCCCCCACCCTCTTTTCTTACTGCCTCCCTCCCCCCACTTTGTTAGTGTCATTCTTTTCCCTAGTCTCCTTTTGCTTCATGAAATCCATGGAAATAATTTTACACGTCTATAAAAATCCTAAGACACTGATGAGAAACAATGCAATATGTTACTGAGATGACCTATTGTGACCTCCAGTTCTGCCATTTTCCAACAAGTGACATGATTTCCTTTCTTTCTTTCTTTCTTTCTTTCTTTCTTTCTTTCTTTCTTTCTTTCTTTCTTTCTTTCTTTCTTTCTTTCTTTCTTTCTTGTGACCAAATAAAACTCCGCGGAGATTGCTTCCCTGTTCATGTGTTGATGGGTACTTTGTGTGACTTCAGATGTTTATTGCAGATATATTCAGCCTGTTTTTTTTTTTTTTTTCATTAAAGATTTTTCAGTATATTGCAAACCTTGTTCCCCCCCCCCCAAAAAAACAAATAACTATCCATATGAACTTATATTTGTAAATTTCCAAAAATATCATCTGACTCATAATGCAATCATGATGGCTATTTTTGGTCATTAACTTGACTATATCTGGAATTAACTAAAACCCAAGTGGCTGAGTATGCTCATGAAGAATTTTCCCTAATTAAACCACTGACGGTGTGCAGCCTCACCTCTGAGTCTTTTGAGGTGAAAAGATCCACTTGAAATCTGGGCCAAACCTCCTGGTTGCAGTCGATAGAGAGAGATGGAAGAACGAAGCTTGCTCTCTTTCCTGTTTGCTCTCACTCTCGCTGACAAGAACATTTCCTCCCTGGCTTTAGAGCCTATTTCTTCAGGACTCTAGCGCGTACAGAAAACCAATGGAGACATCCAGCCTTAGGGCTTGGACAGCCATTGGATTCTTGAAATTTGTGTTAGTAGACAGCCATTGTTGGACTAGCTGGACCACACCCTTAAGACATTCTAATAAAAGCCATATTATATATATATATACATATATACCACATATATACCATATATATATATATATATATATATATATATATATATATATATACCACATATACGTATATATTGCAACTTTTGTTCCTCTAGAAAACCCTAATAGAACAACATGAATTTAAAGACAGAATACATATCGTGCATTTGACATGGAAAAATATTACACAAAGATTATCAGAGCTAAATGTGCAAAAGCTGTATCTATTTCTGGGCATACAAAGAGTTATATAACCAAGATGCAAACTAGAGGGTCTTTGTGACCAAAACTTATCCGACTAGGTATGAGTCAGAAGGCAAATAGAACAATGTAGAGGGTAACTTCTCAACTCTATCTTTTGACAGATTTATGCAACAGATACATTTCCTGGTAAGAAAACCAATGAAATCTTAGGAAGAGTAGAAAGTATTCAGAGGGCTCAACACTGTTGAAACTGACATTGTGTTGTAGAGGTTTGTGATCTTTTATTTTTACGTTCCTGAAACACTGTAGACACAGCTCCAGGATTCCATCCCATGCTGCACAGAGTTTTTGTTGTGTGCTGAGTTCACCTTCCCGGTATAGTGTCTAGTCAGGGTAGATGTTCAGGTAATTCTAGCTGAACAGGAGAGTCCATATGCTAATCAGTCAGCAAACAAGGTGACAGCTCCCATCCCTGTGTTTTGGAAACAAAGAGTAGGTGCCAACTTAAGATTCCTTGGGACTGGCTTCAAGAGCTGTTTTTGTTTCCATTATGGATAGGAAAAGAGGGAGGCTCTGTTGTCAGACAAGCAACAAAATGGAACAAAACAACAATAAATAAAACATGAAGAGCTAGAATAACAGCATTAAAGTGGTAACATTTTCAGGAAAGGTTAGGTATGCCCCACAAAAGAAATGTGTTAGTATGAACCAAAAAGGAATCTACTATTTTGTCAGCTTTTCCTTTGTGATAGGCTTAAAAATATTAATCTTAGACAAAATGAGTAAAAATTCAGTATGAATTTTTTTAAAAATTTTTTGAGACAGGGTTTCTCTGTATAGCCCCTGGCTATCCTGGAGCTCACTTTGTAGACCAGGCTGGCCTCGAACTCAGAGATATGTTTTTATTAATTTAAAGTTTTACCAGAGAAAAGGTCTTGTTTTCTCTCTAATCTCAGTAGATAGCAGGATGGTCTAGTCAGACTGAGTGATTCTTACAGCTGTAGCCATTAGGAATCCCTCACACCATTCTTGAGCAGATAATGATGACCTGACAGCTCTTTCCAAGTGATTATTAGAAAATATCACTGCCTTCTTTTGATTTATTATTTTATTTATCTCATGTTAAAAGATCTTCAGAAACATTTTTTTGTCATTAATGGACAAATTCCATCTTACAGATTGTTGCCATTGGTGACCAGGAATAATTCTGATCAGGTTAAATGATAACCATTTAAGAACACTCATTCAAGTATTAAATGCTAAGGGCTGTGCACTGTGAAAGCCCATGCATTTTCAGGATCACTATCACCATTTCCTCGATGGAAGACACTAAATGAGACCTCAGGTTGCAGGTTGCTCTTCTTTTAGCTAGGCTGGAAAAATAAAAGGACCATAAAATTAGTGTATTATCTGAGAAATAGTTCTTAGGCGCTGTTTAAGGATCAGTGCCAAGGTTATGAAATCACAGATCATCCTGGGCCCTTTTGAGGTTAGGGGAGGCTCATCATAAAGAAATTATTAGAGGAGTAGATATTGGATGACTATTTAAGGAAACAAAATGTGGCAAATGTTTCCTTTATCTGTGAAGTGTTTCTCAGAGAGGTAGAAGTTAATTTGTATTCTTACCAGAACCATTTTCTGTGCAGTTAAAGTCATAAATAGATGCATTCTGTTTTCACAAGCGGAAATATGTGAAAGGCAGGTAGGTAGATGGGTGGATAGACAGACAAGATAGACAGATGGCAGACAGATGACTGCTATTTAACGAAATAGCTCCAAAGATTGTAAGCCTCTTGAAGGCAAAAATCAATTCACCTCACGCTCCTTTATCAGAGCCTTGGAGAAGATCCAGGTAAATGTTGTTATGTAATAAATGCCCGACAAACAACTTAAATGTGAACATAGCCGTTTTCTAATCTGGTAGAGAATCTATGCCCTCCACACATGCTTAGTTCCCAAGTCGCTTCTAGGCAGACTGCAACTTAAAATGTACTTTTAGGCAGAAAATTTATGCATGGTGCTGGGGTTGGCAGGCCAGCCCATAAAAGTCATTTTAATGTAGGCTCTACATCTACAATGTAGGAGAAACATAACGTGTTTGAAGTGAACAAGGAGGACAGGAAAATAGTGCAGATATGAAAAACAAAGGGAAAAATCATAAAAATTAAAGACTCAAAGCTTTAGCCTCTATGCACTGAAAGAGAAAGGGAGTCACAGGTCAGAGGTGAATGGCAATATGGGAGTTGCCAGGGAGATGCTTACAGTCACAAAGAATTAAAAAACTGTTGTGTGGGTTTGTATGGGCACAGTGCTTGTGTGTGTGTGTGTGTGTGTGTGTGTGTGTGTGTGTGTGTGTGTGTTTATGTAAAGGCACCTATGGGTGGCTAAGGAGTGCAGAAGAGGGGGTTGACAACTGGAATTATAGGTAGTTTTCTGATGCCCAGGGTGGATGCTGAGAAGCCAGCTGGGGTCCTCTGCAAGATGATTCATTTTTAGCCTCTCAAGGCCCCAAAGGGATGATTTTTTGTTTTAAAAAATGTAGGCGATTTTCCTTTAGAGCATAATTTAATTTATTAATGGTTAAGCTGTTAGTGGCATTCTTTTAATGCTCATCAGCTAAGGTTAAGGTGATGGGTTTTTTTTTTAAGGTGATGATTTTGTTTTAGAGTGCAAAAGTGATTTGGCAAGAAGTTATGAAAAGTCGTGTGAACTAAATAAAGATGAGGCTTGGAACAAGCACGCCCAGAATCCACACAAAAGTCGATTAGGTGTGATGGCCACCTGCAATCTCAGCACTAGAGAGGCAGAGAGAATTAAGAGATCTCTGGGCAACTAGATAGCTAGACTCAGTGAGCTCTGAGCTCTGGGTTCAAATGAGAGTCCCTGCCTCAGTGGATAATGGGAGTGATGAGGAACCCAGAATGTCAACTCTTTCTATTCCTACCTGCACGGACACACATGTGACCATGCTTCATGAACACCTAGGCACAAGCAAAGAAAGGAAGAAATAAAGGAAGCGAGGGAAGAAGGAAGGGAAGGAGAGAAAAAAATTCCACCATTGAAAAGTTTTCCATTCCAGGTATCTATTGCAGACGGTGAGCAGTTGAGTTGTGTGTTCCACTCCTCATAAGGTTTTGGTATTTGCATTGGTGGAATGATAGCTTGGTTGTATCTGAACTTCATTAGAATATTTGTTCTTGTAGCTGAAAGTTCCAGTTTGGACATGTTTAGCAAAAGATGCTTGGATTTTTCTAAATCACTCATGTTTCCTTACAGAAGACTGGATTGGAGAAATGACCCTGTTTTTAAACTAGATAATTAAAAGTGCTCTCCTTTCATACTTGTGTCTCTAATAGTACATTTAAAAATACCTTCTAAAAGGCACTTCTGTCTTCTGCAGGCAAACACTTCAAGGTGGTTAACTGTACAGAACGAAGATTGATTTTAAGTTTTGCCTTCTAAACATATGGGCCATCAAGGACTACACACGTGACAAGCTTAGTTAAGATTGATTTTTTTCCTCCAAGTAACCAGACCATAACTGCTTTGGATAACTACTTTTGTCAATAACATAGAAATAATGCAGAATAAAGAGAGTTAAATATTAAAGTTTTTTTTAAAAAATGTAAATGATATGTAGTTGGTTATTGCTAAAATATTGTCATATACCTAAATTTATGATCTATCATTCAAGAAAGATCTGCAAATCTTGAATTTAAAAGTAAAAATATACCTTCGGAACCAAGTGATTTGGATTTAAGGCCCAACTTGATTGAAATAAAATATTGCTATTTAGTCTTGTTTAACTTTGGACTCTAAATCTAATTTTCGCCTTCTGATCTCAGCAGCCTTTGACACGTGGAAAAGCACAAAACTCTAACTTTTCCAGAAAGCAAACACATTTTCCTTTTACTGTGTGACTAGATCTTTATCTACATGGGAGAAAGTGATAAAAATGACAGAGGGAGCAGGCTGCTAAGGTGAAGGCAGAGACTTGCCACATTTTAAAAGTCAGCCATTTCACATAAGCCAAGGACACAGAAATCTTCTTCTCTTCTTGTCTCAAGGCTCAACATTCATGTCCTCTGAACCTTCCGAAGGATTCCTTCCCCTCCCCTCCCCTGCCTGCACTCCGGATGTGAGCCAGACAGCATGGTACTGGATGGATTTAGCTGAAGCATCCAATGCAATGATGTAGTAGTCCAGGAAGCTGGGGGAAATATTAGGAGATTCTTGGAGAGGTGTTAGTCTGTTTTCTGTTACAGTGCGGGTATGAAATGTTCTCTGATTTATGTATGGAAGGCTTGATTCCCAAGTAGCTGTGCTATTTGAAGAGCTTTTGGAAAATTTTGGAGTTAGGGTTTATTTGGAGGAAGTAGATAACTTGGATAGATGCCTTTAGGAGTCACATCTCATCCCATTCCCTTCCCTATTTATCTCTGTTTCTGGGCAGTCTCATATTGAACATTCTCTGCTCCTACCATGGTGATGTGCTACCTGTCACAGGTCAGACACATGGAGCCAGTGACTGTGGACTGAACTGTCTGAAGACATGAGCCAGGGGCTCCCCCTCTCCTAATCTACTCTACTCAGGGATTTGGTCAAAGTGGCATAAAACCAACCATTTCTGGATTAAATCTAGCAGAGTTCCAACAGTTGGCACTGCTGGTATTTGATGCTGGATATGAAGTTGGTTCCAGCTACTTATGGCATAAGATTTACCCAGGGGTGACTGTCAACTTGTTTTACAGGGTCCAGCTGGCTCCTTTATCTAAAGGTGTCTTTCTTGACCTAGAATTCTTATCTGGAACTTTCTCTAGGAAGAGTTATCAGTGAAGCAATCCTGTTCATCTTTGACGTGTGAATACATTTCCCTCATCGACGTGTGCTGATTTTCAAGGCATGGGTCGGGCGCTGCTAAGTATTCTGCCATATTTATTTAACTATTATTTATTTATATTGATAACAATCTCATAGTTTGCCAGACAGGAGCTACAAAGGAATTGGCTATTAAAGCTCACATTTGACCACTGTATGAAATAAGTTCTGTGGCATTAAATTTTAAACTAGTAATTTAATCTTTCTGTTTATTTTTTTTAATTTTATAAACATTAAGTCAACACTATTCTTGTTAATTTTAGAACCCAAAACCCCTAGACTCAAGAATAACTCAGATAGCCTCTCTTCATGCACTGATTTCAATTCAGTCAGTCTCCAATGTCTGGAGTCTTCAAAATGGTTGCAGTGCCAAAAGCAGTGTCAGAAGCATGTAGCCATGTTCCAGTGCTTGCTGCTACCAATGCTGACATTTCTTCTTTGATTTCTTTGCTCATGGGATAATAATTGGAAAAGGACAAATATAATTTCAAATTTAATGATGAATATTGTATACATACTTACTGAGCATGTGTTTATTTATTCTCTTTGTTGGGAGAGATGATTTACTTTTGGGTTACTCAACCTAAGGTTATTTTAAATAACAGGTTTTGCACAACACAAAAATATAGAGACTCTTATAGGCCAAAAATAGTTCCATGTCTAAAGGTTTCTTCTCTTGGATAGCATTTACTGGCCTCAGCCCGTCTTTAGACACAGAGAAACCTGGTTCTAAGTATAGATTATCTATTTTAAAGCCTACAAATTATAAATAAAACTGAACTATGGAAACCCAAACAACTTTAAAAAATGTGACTACTTAACAGAAGCATTTGCATTTAGATCTTTCCCCAAATTAGATCCCTGGCACTCCTTCCTTGTTTCCTAGCATTGCTCGGGTGCCATATCTTTTTCCTGGCTAGGATGTTGCCAAGTTCAAGACTCTAGTGCATAAAGAACTATTTACCAAGGCGAATGTGTTGTTTTCACCATAAAATAAACAGGAGCAGCCTGCCTTTGATATAGGTTTTGACAAAAAAAAAAAAAAAAAAAAAAAAAAAAAAAAAANTTTTTTACAAAAAAAGGTTTTAAAAAAAAAAAAAAAAAAAAAAAAAAAAGAGAAAAATTTGTCTTAGCTCCCTGTGCTGTGGAGTGCCATGAAAATACCTTCCTGGCTTCAAAAGCGCACAACTTTCGTAGCATAGTTTTATTTTCCCTTCTTATTTTACCCCCAGCGTGTTTGCATTGTCTTCCTCAAAGTAGGGTCTTAGTTCTTTATATGGTGTTTGTCAGTGGGACATCCTTCCCATATGCATGCTCAAGCTTGCCTATATAGTGTTCATGGTGTTATTGCCTTTCTGAGTGCCAAATGAGAATCTTATCATTTTGTCCATTCCCATATTTCATAAAACTCTTCCAATTTCTTGAGCTTCCTCAACTATACATTCCACTTTAGTACTTACATCATTTTGTATCCTATATAGTAGCTTTGTCAAACTTTAGTGAATTTGTAAGAAACACAAGGGGAATTCTGATTTCCCTATTCTTGGTCTTAGTCTTAGGTGACTTAGTAGGTCTTAGGAAAGGTGCAAGAAACTAAGTTTTAATGTTAGGTATAATCCATACTGTATATACTGAGGGTGTCTAATCTGCCAACTTTCCTTTTTACTTAGACTTATAAACAGTTGCTAAACAAGGAATCCCAGATATTAAATCATGATCATCCATTCACTCATTTATTCCTTTAGCTGCTTCTTGCAATCCAGTGTTAGATATGCAGTTATAATAGGACAAGTAAGAAGAAGGAAGGACAAGAAATAGAACAAGGAAGAAAATAATCATACAACTGAAAACCAATCCGAAGTACCAGAATATAGTGCTATGTGGGATGCTGTAAGAGTGATGTTCTAGCTCTTTTTGTGCTCAGCAGTGAACTGTAAGCCATTCACAGCCAAGAGACTGTGATGGGGGGAACAGCCTTAGTCGATAGTGAGCATTATCATCAAATGGGAAACAGATGAATCAACTGTGAGTGAATTAATATCTTGTTATTTATGCCTGCGTGATAAACTTGGGAACTGTTAATCCGGTCACTGTCAGAGTTGGTAAGTGAGATCAGTGCTTCATTGTTGAGATCTCCTTGGAGTGATGGAGACCACAAGAGAAGCTAAAAGATGAACAACCTTGTTTACTTTACTCTTCCCTTTCATACCACCACCCCTTCTTCTCATCTTTTTTGTGCTAGGTATTAGGAGTTTCTTTAAGAAGACTGTACCCCTAGCTTTAACAGTCTAAATGGAAGACAAGACATGATGACTTAGGCACCACTAGAATACAATGTACAGAGTAGAAGAAAGTCTGTGAAATGTTTGGAGGTATAGAGACTCTGTTGCTCTACAAGGGTTGAGGAGGTCTTGCTGGAAAATAATGAACATTATGTAACATTTGTTACATGGATAGAGCAGTATTTGGAACTGAAGAAAATATATGCAACATATATGATTATCTTTGTTCTAAAATCCACACTAGTAGTATTTCCTAGGACATACTTATGTGGCTGGTACCATATTGTACTGGATAGCTTTGTGTCAACTTGACACAGCTGGAGTTATCACAGAGAAAGGAGCTTCAGTTGGGGAAGTGCCTCCATGAGATCCAGCTGTAAGGCATTTTCTCAATTAGTGATCAAGTGGGGAGGGCCCCTTGTGGGTGGTGCCATCTCTGGGCTGNGAGTTCCAGTCCTGCATCCTTTGGTGATCAACAGCAGTATGGAAATGTAAGCTGAATAAACCCTTTCCTCCCCAACTTGCTTCTTGGTCATGATGTTTTTGCAGGAATAGAAACCCTGACTCAGACACATATTAATGCAGACACTATTGCATACACCAGCAAGATTTTGCTGAAAGGACCCTGATATAGCTGTTTCTTGTGAGGCTATGCCTGTGCCTGGCAAATACAGAAGTGGATGCTCACAGTTGTTGGAGCATCTGTTGGATGGAACACAGGGCTCCCAATGGAGGAGCTAGAGAAAGTACCCAAGGAGCTACAGGGGTCTGCAACCCAAAGGTGGAACAATAATATGAGCTAACCAGTACCTCCAGAGCTTGTGCCTCTAGCTGCATATGTAGCAGAAGATGGCCTAGTTGGCCATCACTGGGAAGAGAGGCCCCTTGGTCTTGCAAACTTTATATGCTCCAGTACAGGGGAATTCCAGGGCCAAGAAGTGGGAGTGGATGGGTAGGGGAACAGGGCAGGGGGAGGGTATAGGGGACCTTCAGGATAGCATTTGAAATGCAAATGAAGAAAATATCTAATAAAAAAAAAGAAAAAAGTTTTGATGATGATTATACACAAAGGCTATTGGTTTTTCTTATTTTCTCGGGAGGTGTGTTCCAGGTAGTTAGGGACTGTGTGCCAATGGTGTACTAAATGCTTGCTAAGTTGTGTGCACTTCACTGTATTGGGATCTGAAAGGCGTAGTGGAGGCTAGAACCCCCATGAAGGGTTTAAGGAACATTAAATTGCCTCATTTGAAGGAAAACTTGTCCCTTCTCTCTCTATCACTTATGTTAAATATATGTTATGTGAAGAATTTTAAATACCACACAAAATTTTATATAGATAGAGTAAAAATAAAGTTAAAAGAAACAAAAAGAGTAAGCAGAAAATGAAATTGGGTTAGGACTGAGATCATCAGACAAGACATCTTTGAATCTTGGCAGATCTTGGAGATAGTTTACATTTCTATAACATCTAGGTGATAGAAGAGCTTTTGTTTTAGTTCTTATACCACAGCTGATGCAGTTTTAAATGAAAAAAAAAATGTAAAGGAGATGCAATCAGATCCTCCTGTTAGTCAGACATGCTTCTAATAAATCACTCAGATGATGTCTATTTTAATAGCTCTATTGCCTGGAGGTTTCTAGGAAGGCTTAAGGAATCTATGTGACTCTAACTACACAAGTTAACCAATGGGTCGGTCGTCTTGTTATTTTTAAAGCAATTAAAAGACATAATCACCTAACAAATGCATTAGCTTGGGTTGTTAAAAGTCTGACATGTAGCCCTTTTTTTTTTTTTTTTTTTTGACAATGATTAGCTTGCAGATGTGGGGGGTAGGCTGTTCAAGCTACTGTAAATTTGTAACATGTAAATTGCCACAAACAAAGAGTCTCTATTATTAAGGGAGTTTTAATTAAGTATATTCAGGTGTCCGTGTAAGATTACTTAACAGGTCTGTGGACAAAGCTTAGTTGGTAAAGTGCTTCCCTCCCTTGCCCAAAGCTTTGGGCTTGATCCCCCATGTTTCATGGATTGATGATAATTTAGTAGCAAGCTCACAAAAGAGGAGTTAGAATGTAGTCCATGAACAACTTGATTGCTGTATTAAGAGATTCTTCCAACCTGTGGTAAATTGTACTGTCAGTAATCTGATTTTCCCTATACAGAGTAATGGAGAAAATGCTCTATGTTGAGTTCATGTTTCTCCGAACATAACCAATCCCTGTGTACAGAGGCAAAAGTTAATAAAAGCTGCACATAATTTAGAAATGCTCCCGGGAGCTTTGTCAATGGAGTTTTAAAAACCAAGAGAGTGCGGAGAGAGTCTATAGCTGCATTGTCAGGTCTAAAGGCTACCAGTTCCTCATGAGGAGGCTGTCTGAGTAACAGAGGCTAATAGTTGGCTAGGGATGTGAGCTGTGTGTGATTCAGTTGAGCTATAAAGTGTTCTAGCAACTCTGTGATTTGGGGCAGCAGAAGGTGAGCCCTCTTGAAAGTGGAATGTGACAGATTCCTACCTGAAGGTACCATGCCCAGAGTCAGTAAAAAGTTTATAACAAGCCATTAAAAGGGGAGAAAACAGGATAGTCATGGAATAACTCCAAGGGCAACAATATCACTGCTAGACTTTTTTTTTCTGGTCAGCGGTATTGGATGAAGCTCCAATCCATAGAAGTTAATATAGTAAACTATGATAAAGGTGATAAGAATAGCTGTCTACCCACCAGTTGGTCCCCTCAACTCGCCTCTGCTCAACATATACTTCTAATCTATCTAAAATGCTCAGAGTCTTTCTCGGTATCTTGAAGACCTTGTCACTCAAACCTTAGCAATAAATGGTGGAAGATAAATACATGAAGACATTAGCGACCATTAGGACAGAACTTATAGAGCAGAATAAGGTTTGTCATAATGAAATCTAATGTCATGATTCTGAGACTCTGGCCTTCTCATGAATTATATGGTTACCAGTTTTTTTGTTTGTTTGTTTGTTTTTGTTTTTAGTTAATACAACATATTAAGCTGTGTAAGATTTAAATTTTACAAAGCCATAACCACATTTTCACTGGGTGTTTTTAAAGCCACTTGAAAAATCTCATCAAACTATGTATTTGGAAAGTAAAAGTTGGGTCCTGCAATTGCTAAGAAAATTTTATATTTTTATATTTTATATTTTATTTAGATAAAGGTGTTTTTTGTTTTTGTTGTTGTTGTTTTCTGTTTTTTTCATTTTTTATTATTATTAATTTCTTTATTTACATTTCAAGTGCTATCCCAAAAGTTCCCTACCCCCCTCCCTGCCCCTGGTCCCCTACCCACCCACTCCCACTACTTACTTGGCCCTGGCCTTCCCCTGTGCTGAGTCACACAAAGTTTGCAAGACCAAGGGGCCTCTCTTCTCAATGAAGGTCATCTTCTGCTACATATGCAGCTAGAGACAGAAGCTCAGTGGGTACTGATTAGTTCATATTGTTGTTCCACCTACAGGGCTGCATCCCCCTTCAGCTCCTTGGGTACTTTCTCTAGCTCCTCCATTGGGAGCCCTGTGTTCCATCCAATAGCTGACTGTGAGCATCCACTTCTGTGTTTGCCAGGCATTAGCATAGCCTCACAAGAGGCCAGTATATCAGGGTCCCTTCAGCAGAATCTTGCTGGCATGTGCATCAGTATCTGGGTTTGGTGGCTGATGATGGGATGGATTCCCGGATGGGGTAGTCTCTGGATAGTCCATCCTTTCATCTTAGCTCTAAATTTTGTCTCTGTACCTATATCCTTTCGTGGGTATTTTGTTCCTTATTCTAAGGAGGTGTGAAGTATCCAAACGATGGTCATCCTTCTTGGTTTTCCTGTGTTTTGCAAAGTGTATCTTGGGTATTCTAAGTTTCTGGGCTAATATCCGCTTATCAGTGAGTGCATTAGATAAAGGTGTTTTAAAATTACCCTACTCACTGGAAAGGATCACCTTCAAGTTACAGAGGCAAAGACTTATCTTCTTCTTATTGAACCGAGAGAGTGAGCATAGCATGTCTTTGGTTGTGTTTGAAAGCCTCTACAGTTCTACACTGAGCTCTATTTGCCTCCCTAGTCCAGTCAATTATGTTTACATGTGGGCACGATAGCTATGTCTATGAGTGACAGAAGATAACATAGTCCCTTACCACCTGCTGAAATACTCTTTATAAGGAAGGTCAGAATCTTGGAAAGTCTGCAAACTGTCTCCTAGTATACAACCATAGGTAAAGTTGTGACTAGATTTCCCCAATGTATTGTGACTCAATTTATTAGATAAATGAGTCTCTTAGAAAATTTCATTTAAACTGACAAATTTATCTCCGATAGAATGCTCCACAGGGGTACGGTCCTTATTTTTCATCACTTTCAGGTTTCTACCAATGTCTGGAGGAACTAAAGGTATTTAGCCTCAGGGTGACATATGAACCAATTTCAAATGTTTTGTGGACTGTTATGCAGAGCGCTATTACACTTGTCTTCCAAAGCCACGCATGCGAAACAAAAACTAGACAGTCATGGCTACCAAAAGATGGAAAATACTGTTTCAGAGGGCATGACCTCTAATCCCCTCCCCAAGAGATAATTAATCTCTTGGCATTTTCCAGGAAGGTGTGTGTCAGAGAGGAGTTGGAACAGGGTCCAAGGGGAAAACTCACCACCCTAAAGCCTCTAACTATCAGAAATGACTACACCAAATATTTATTTTGCACTCAATTTTGCACAATATCTGAGAGGCATTTTTTTTGGGGGGGGGAGGGCAAGTACATGCTGATGTTTTCATAAGCTAGAATTTGCCTTATTTTCATCTCCTTTTAAATATCTCAATGGGGATGAAAATAGAAATGTCCTAAAAGGTTAAATTCTAGTAAGGTTGTAATTGAGTTTGGCATGATTTTTGTCATCAAGACACAGTTTTGGGTTATGTACAGCCCTAAATTTCTTGTCTTATCTCTTACTGGGCAAAGTTTAATTTACAAAATTTCATACACCAGAAAAAGGAATAATCTGTTCATCACCTACCTTTAGGAATTATTAATTGATTATTATTTTTACGCAAATATATGTGTACATATACTATGTATCATGTATGCACAGATGTACATAAATACAACTTACTAATCAAAAAAAGAGGTTATTAATCTGGGAATATGGGATCATGGGAAGGGTCATGGGAGAATAGCTGGAGGGAACTGGAGGAGGGAAAGGCAGAATAGAAAACATGTATTCTATTTCAGTTAAAACATATTATTATTTCTCACAAGTTATTTCATCAAAAATATGAAAAAATTTAAAGAATTATTAATTTATACAACAGAATAATATTTCTGTAATGATGTGCATATCCTATACTGGAACTTGTGGACAGACATAGTGAACTGTGTGATTAGTAAAAACTAAGGTTAGAAGTGGCATCAAAGTTGCTAATCAATTGCCTTTAGGATGCAAAGAGTTGCCCTAGCCTCCAGATCAGAATATACCAACCAACCACATGAGTCTTTGTGTGTACTCCTGGGAGACTGAAGAGAGAGAACCATACAGGTGACAATACAGATACAAATGACACTGCTTGGTTCTGTGTCCTAAAGAGGGGGGGGTGAGCCCTAAGCCAAGGAATGTGGAAATCTTCCAGAAGTTGGAAAAGGCCAAGATAAGACCTCTCCTCTAGAACCCACTAATGGATGCTAGTCCACCCACACTCATTTCAGCTCAAGGAAACGTATTTTGGGCTTCAGGTCTACAGAAATGGCAGAGAATAAATTTGTATTGTCTTAGGCTGTTAAACATGTGGAAATTTTACAGAAAGGACTGAATTATCCCTACTGTTACAGAGAGGCAGTTCTTCGGATCAGTTTTAGGTGAAAGGAATATCTATGAAAATAGAAAGATGTGGTTTAATGTGTCAGGCTTCATCTATGGTTGAGATGTGTCTAATAACCATGAGTGAGCTTTGAATCCATGCTACCAAAAGCCAAACAGATTACTGAAATGGCTACTTTTACTATTGCTAACAACTGCTTATGTGACTGAAACCGCGGCCTTGTCTCTTGGCGCCACTGTATTTTACTTCTTATCTCTAGTTCTTAAATTTCAAACAAGAACGTATAGCTTACTTTAATGTACACTCTGTGATTTATCTTATGGGCTTTCTGTTATATGCTATTTATGATCCAAGTTTAACAAGAAAGGCAAATATTTGGGGAGAGAAAACAGGGCTTCTACCAAAACTGGTGAGATTATTTATACTGGTGGAGATATTGTTCTTTCAAGAAAACCAATTAAAATCTATAATCATTCTTTCAAATCATTCTTTAAATGCCCATTTATATTCATAGGTTCTTTTTCCCCCCTCATCTTTATAAATAATGTATTTAATCAGAGTCCAAAAACAAACCAATAATCCAACCAAAGGAATGACCTTTGCAAACATATGCAAAAAAGGCCAAAAATAAAATAAACAAAACCCAAACAATTAAAATTTATCGAGTCATTTTGAAAATCAACACAAAAGATTTAAATAACATTCCTCATATTCTATATTTCTGTCTGACTAGTATTGAAACAAAAAACAAAAGAGTAACGTCTTTGATGACTAATGTTCTGTATTCTTGTGGACTACTTATTTAAGTGTAAAGCCCTCCTTTTCTTCTTTGATGTAAGCCCTATGACTTGGCATCTGAAATGAAGTTCTAAATGCCCTCCTCAGAGGTAGATGAGATTAGGTGCTTTGCAGGCACAGGTTATATTCTTTGAAAAGTTGCAGGAGAAATTCCTTAACTACATTTACTTATTTTGAAAGTGTTAGGTCCAGGTATGATGGAACAGACCTTTATTCTCAGAACTCAATAGGCTGAGGCAGGGGGATTTCAGGTTCCATGCTAGCTTGTGTTCCAGAGAAATTTCCAGGCAATTTTGAGCTATGTAATGAGACACTGGAGGCGGGGGTCGAGGGAGAGGGAGAAGTGGGGGAAATGACTGCACATATGGCATAAACTTCATCATAGAAGCACACATCAAAAGACAAAAATCAATGAAATATGTATTCATTTTCACATTTTACTTAAAACAATTATTTTCAGAAATTAATTTTTTTATAAATACTATGAAAAACTCAGGTGTACAAGAACCAGGGTAATCTGGAAGACTCCTGTGATGGCCAATTTTCTGTTTCCACTAGGCTAGACGATGATGATCAGTTGTTTAGTCAAGAATAGTCATGACATTGATGTAGAAAGTTTTAAATATGATTAACACTTGTATCCACTAAACTCAGTAAAACATGTTCCTTTCCATAATGTGGCTGCAACACATCCTATCAGCCAGTGTTCTGAGCAAAGAGAGAAGTTCCATAACTGAACAGAGACATCCGTTTTGCTAGAGAGTTCCACATGCAGACCTTCACTGAAAACTGCCTTTTCTGGACTGCAATGCCAGCTGGCCCTAGATGCTTTAGCCTGCTGTAATCATGTGATCTCTTTCTGCCTCTCTGTTTCTCTCTGTGTATCTGCTTCTGTCTGTCTCTCCTTTTCTCTCTTTCCTTTTGTGTGTATCTCTGCCTCTCTCTGTTTTTCTCTCTGTTTCTTCCTTTATAACAGTCTCCTTGTCTCTCTTTCTCTTTCTCTGTCTCTGTCTCTCTGTGTCTCTCTCTCTGTCTGTCTGTCTCTCTCTGTCTTTGTCTGTTTGTCTCTGTGTCTCTGTCCCTCTGTGCCTTTCTCTCTGTGTCTCTGTCTCTCTCTTTGTTCATCTTCCTAGGGTTTGTTTTTCCAGCAAGGCTCCACAGTTTTGTAGTTTCTGAGTTATTTTGCATAAGCTTTATTTTTGTAAAAACCCCATAAAGTAAATAGTCTTATAGACATTCTGACTCAGTGTGGGCATGTTTTGTGTGGTGTTTCATGTGTGTGCTTATATGTGAAGGTCATGTAACAACCTTTGGTGTTGCTTCTTAGGGAAAGTCCAACTTGCTTTTCATTGCTTTTCATGGAATTTGTCAAGTAGGCTAGTCCACCGAGGCCTGATGATTCATCTGTCTCTGCCTACTCTGTTTGGGATTAAAAATAGTTTTATAGACAGTCTATCTCATGTCTAACATTTCTGGCCTTTTCATGTGACTTCTAAGAACTTGAACTCTGGTCCTTGCTCTTGTATGACAAGTGCTTTTCTGGCCAAGCCATCCCTCAGGTCTTCTGACACTTACGAAATCCCTCTTTAGTGACAACACCACTGTGTTTTAGTTTTTAAGTGTGTCCATTAGTGACTATTTATCAATCATGTGCTAATCAATGACATTTAAACAAAATTGCTGTAACTGTTGCTAAAATAAGCTCAATGCCTCTGGATCAAGTCTATTTTTTTCCTTTTTTTTATTAGATATTTNATTTATATTTCAAATGTTATCCCCTTTCTTTGTTTCCCCTCCAAAAATCCTCTATCCCCTTCCACCTCCCCCTGCTCCACAAACCACCCATTCCCAGTCCTGGCATTCCCTTATACTGGGGCATAGAAGCTTCACAGGACCTAGGGCCTCTCCTCCCATTGATGACCGACTAGGCCATCCTCAGCTACATATACAGCTAGAGCCACATGTCCCACCATGTTTTTTCTTTGATTGGTGGTTTTGTTCCAAGGATTTCTGGGAGCACTGGTTACTTCATATTGATGTTCCTCCTATGGGACTTCAGACCACTTCTGCTCCTTGGGTACTGTCTCTAGCTCCTTCATTGGGGACCCTGTGTTCCATCCAATGGATGATTGTGAGCATCCACTTCTGTCTTTGCCAGGCCCTGGCAGAGCCTCACAGGAGACAGCTATATCAGGTTCCTGTCAGCAGGCAGAGTTGGCATCTGCCATAGTGTCTGGGTTTAGTGGTTGTTTATGGGATGGATCCCCAAGTGGGGCAGTCTCTGGATGGTTTTTCTCTCAGTCTCTGCTCTGAACTTTGTCTCTGTATCTCCTTCCATGGGTATTTTGTTTCCCCTTCTAAGAAGGATTCTGAGCTTCTGGGCTAATATCCACTTATCAGTGAGTGCATATCACGTGTATACTTTTGTGATGGGGTTATCTCATTCAATATGATATCCTCCAGATCCATCCATTTGTCCAAGAATTTCATAAACTCATTGTTTTTAATAGCTGAGTAGTACTCCATTGTGTAAATGTACCACATTTTCTGTATCCACTCCTCTGTTGAGGGACATCTGGGTTCTTTCCAGCGTCTGGCTATTATAAATAAGGCTGTTATGAACATAGTGGAGCATGTGTCCTTACTACAAGTTGGAACATCTTCTGGGTATATGTCCAGTAGTGGTATTGCTGGATCTTCTGGTAGAACTATGTCCAATTTTCTGAGGAACTGCCATACTGATTTCTAGAGTGGTTGTACCAGCTTGCTGTTCTGTATATATATTGGATATTAGTCCCCTATCATATTTAAGATTGGTAAAGATCTTTGCCTAATCTGCTGGTTGCTTTTTGGTCTTATTGACAGTGTCCTTTGCCTTACAGAAGCTTTGCAGTTTTTTGAGGTCCCATTTGTCAATTCTTAATCTTACAGCACAAGCCATTGCTATTCTGTTCAGGAAGCTTTACCCCCCCCACCCCCCATGCCTATATCTTTGAGGCTCTTCCCCACTTTCTCCTCTATAAATTTCAGTGTCTCTGGTTTTATGCGGAGTTCTTTGATCCACTTGAGCTTTGTAAAAGGAGATAAGAATGGATCAATTTGCATTCTTCTACATGATAAGTGTCAGTTGAGCCAGAACCATTTGTTGAAGATGCTGTCTTCTTTCCACTGGATAGTTTTAGCTCCTTTGTCAAAGATCAAGTGACCATAGGTGTGTGGGTTCATTTCTGGGTCTTCAGTTCTGTTCCATTAATCTACCTGTCTGGCACTGTACCAGTACCATGCAGTTTTTATCACAATTGATCTGTAGTACAGCTCAAGGTCGGGGATGGTGATTCCACCCGAGGTTCTTTTATTGTTGAGAATAGTTTTTGCTATCTTAGGTTTTTTGTTATTCCAGATGAATTTGCAAATTATCCTTTCTTACTCTGTGAAGAATTTATTTGGAATTTTGATGGAGATTGCATTGAAGCTGTAGATTGCTTTTGGCAAGATAGCCATTTTTACTATATTAATCCTGCCAATCCATGAGCATGGGAGATCTTTCCATCTTCTGAGATCTTTGATTTCTTTCTTCAAAGACTTGAAGTTATTATTATACTGATCTTTTACTTCCTTAGTTAGAATCACACCAAGGTATTTTATATTATTTGTGACTATTTTTTCCAATTTTTATTAGGTACTTACTTCATTTACATTTCAAATGCTATCCCCAAAGGTGTTGTTTCCCTAATTTCTTTCTCAGTCTGTTTATCCTTTGTGTAGAGAAAGGCCACTGATTTGTTTGAGTTAATTTTATATCCAGCTACTTCACTGAAGTTGTTCATTAGGTTTAGGAGTTCTCTGGTGTAATTTTTCGGGTCACTTATATATACTATCATATCAGCTGGAAATAGTGATATTTTGACTTCTTCCTTTCCAATTTGTATTCCTTTGATCTCCTTTTGTTGTTGAATTGCTCTGGCTAGGACTTCAANTACTATATTGAATAGGTAGGGAGAAAGTGGGCAGCCTTGTCTAGTTCCTGATTTTAGTGGGATTGCTTCCCGTTTCTCTCCATTTANTTTGATGTTGGCTACTGGTTTGCTGTAGATTGCAGGATCAAATCTATTTTAAGCCTTGCTTTGTCTACTATAAAATAAGACATTTTAATAATATTTAGGATAAAGTTGTATTGGCATCTTCTATAGGCTCAAAGTGGAATTTCTGACTAAAACCCTACAAAAGCTTTGGGAATAGCCAGATAATTAAATGCAAAGCAAGCCATGATTAGCAGGCCTAGGTTCTTTCAAGATTAATAATACAAATTAATATAGAAGGCATACATATTGATATGGAAGGGACTTTCAAAAAGCAAAACTGAAAATATTTCAACTATAAATGAAGGGACTTTCAAAGAGCAAAACTGAAAATATTTCAACTTTAAATCTCTGGTTGAGGCTGAGAAATTTACCCTTTATGTAGTTTGGGATTCAGATTATTGTCTTCATAAGCATGTTCCTTTTTACTGAATTAACTATGTCCTCTATCATCTGACATAATAAACGAAAGTCATTTCTCTTAAACACATCAACAGCTTAAGGAAAAAACAAGTTTTCTCCCTAGGGCTGGGGGAGGACTTTGACTTTGCACTTTAAAATCATTGCTCTGTTCCAAGAGGATATTAGGATCATTTGACTGACAACAGGAAAAATTTTCCTGGCAGAGAAGGAGGCCAGAGGAGATTCATATGCAGACAAAATTTTAACTATCGGCTTGTTTGTATCTCCCATGTCTACTCTAATATGCCAAGCTGGGATAAATCAAATGGGCTCTAAAAAATGATAGATAAAACTGTGATTTTGCAATAATTCTGGAGCTTTGCAGACTATCTATCTTAAACATGCCTTTTTCTCCTAGTGTTATTTATTACCAGATAAAGATAAACAGCTATTTCAATATACTCAGAAAAACTCCTCCAAAACTCTGCATTTTAAGTGTTATAAAGATATGACAGTTTTGTTTAAGTGCCAGTGTGAGGTTAAAGAGACTGAGCCACACAGAGAGATGTGTAAAAGCTGTTGGAAACCAGGATGGGGAGCAAATCAGATGATGTAGTTTAGTGCTTAGTGGATGGGTCCCTTTTTCAGGTGGCTATATTCACAGGGGTCATCAGACCCCAAGTGTCCTGGCACAGCATCTAGAGCAAGCATTTATACAGTTTGTTTTTCAGATACTTGGGGCTGGCCATCTGTCATGTATATAGGAACTGGCTCCAGGAACAACTATAGAGGGCACAGCACACATGGGTGGACATCAGGAAGCAAAGCTTGGAGCCTTCAAGATGGATTCCAGATTAGGTTTTATAGCAACTTTAGAACTGTTCATTTCTTTCCTGGGTTTCTCAATGGTCATCATGTCCACATGAAAATGTGCAGAACAACAGTTGTAGATTTCACTTGTGATACAGATTCCAATCTATATGACAATGTTTGTTGAGAAGTGCAGGACCTCTTTATTTCTCTGTATAAGAGGAACAGATGGGAACTGGAGAGTTGGTTCAGCTGTTAGGAGAACTGGCTGCCCTTGCAGAGGACCATGTTCAGTTCCCAGTACCCACATAGCAGCTCACAACTGTTTGTTAGCTTCAGTTCCTAATGTATGCTTTAGGTTAGAAGTACCTTTATAATTTTTTGGTCTCAGTTTAATTATAAGTATTATTTTATTATCTTGGAATATTTTCTCAAAAAAATCACTATTTTTTATGTTTTTTTATTAGATATTTTCTTTATTTACATTTCAAATGCTATCCCGAAAGTTCTGTTTAGTATTTGATAGGGGAGCTATCTTTCGTTTTATGTATTTCAGGTTTTTATTTTTTTTGTAGATTTCTCTCTCTGTTTTTTAACTCTCAAATATCAGATTGGTTTATTTTAAACCTTAAGTGATAAACAAAACAATTTCACAGTTATTTATCTGTGTTGGGCACACCATACTAATAAACCAGGAGTCTGAAAAATGATTCATTAGCCTGGTTAAAAATGAACTAAAAATGATTTACATCTTAGAAAACACTAAGGAATTGTAACAATTATGTCCAGTAAATTTTAGCTTGCCTTTTTCTTGCTTGGTATAAATGTAAATTTTAGGGATTGTGATGCTAAGATTTTAGTTGATATCTGACTACAGGGGACATAATTGTGTCTTACTCTTGTTCATTCTCTAGGATGTGCCTCTTCAGACTGTTCAGTACTCTGCTGTTACAGTCTGTCTGCTAATCTATGTTTAAGGACAGCTCCAATTAACTCTAGAAAAATCAAAATGGGACTAACACTCTTTTTTTCCCCAGAGGAATAATATGCAACAAATATAGTGGTGTCACATTTAACAAATAAATTCTCTAAAGTGCTAAACAGAGCTTATTTCTACTGTGGAGGAAGCATGTATGTGGCGCTCACTATACCACAAGAGGATGATCTAGCACTTGACTTATATTAATCTATTTATTCCTTTAGCAAATCTAGGAATGGGCACAGTGTTATCAGATATGGGTTAATGATACTGATAAGAAAACTGAGTAGGAGGAAGGTTAGGAACTTGTCAAAGGTTATACAACTCAAGTCACAAAGCTGGCATTTGAAACCAAGCAGTTTACCTGCGTAAGCCCCCCTTCTCAGTCACAGCATGGTTCACATTTACTCTACTACCTATGCATACTTGATCATTTCTCTATGTATAGAACATATTGTCCTGCACACGGGGAATATGAAAACACGCATGAGACAGTTTCTGCTTTTAGATCCCTAAGATGGAAAGAGAAAAGCAGTATAAGATTGTAAACAACATTAGGCTGCAGATTCTGGAATAAAAGTGATTCAGACGAGTTCTCTAGAAATTGTAATGTACCACAGTCTTGATAGCTGATAGGCTTTGGAAAGAGTTCACATATCTTGATTTTTAAGACATTTGGCCCAAGGATCAAGAGCTTTTTATGCTCTGCAATAGTCATCTGAAATATGAATAGCTTAAAAATGTATCTCAAACTCACTCAGACAGATGGTCTGAAATAATTTGAATCATCTGTGGTCATAGTGAGCACTTGATTAACCCTCAGCAGGTGAGTGAGACTTCCTAATACAAAACAAAGGGATTCAAAACTGCCATCGTTGTGCCATAAACAGAAGAATTAGAGTGAGTGGGAAATTCAGAAGATGCTGTCTCAGTGCCTTTAAAAGTGGGACATGTAATGCCTTGGGCTGCAAACAATTAGTCCTGCGTGTCACAAAAGCTTGGGAGTGACAACACCCTTTGACAGCTCTGAACGATGAGCCTGTGCCCAGGAGAACAGCATCCAGGAACTGCCTTGATTTGATACTTCTCTTTGTTTAAAGCAACCAACACTTCAGTGATATAGTGTACTCCAGGGTTCTATTTATCTGTTCTTACTGTAATGCAATTGTTTCAGAAGAAATAATGGGTAAGTTAAATAACATGGCCAATGGCACCCCAGGATAAATAAGAATATGGGAAATTTTAAATTGCTAAAAGCCCCATACATTTATGTCTGCCATCTCTTTCAAGTTAAGAAGTGATTGGATTTTTCTTCTCCTTATCTTACACACTGTATAAAGTATATTTTGTACCCTGGCTCCCATTTTTATCGAATTATAGTTCATTCTTTAAATTACTTGTTTGTAGAAAACATCAGTTACTTAACACTAATGCATTTCACAATTTTGTTTAATTGATAAGGCTTGAAGCCTGAGATCATTATTTTCTACCTTCTCAATTGTTCAAATCTAGAGAAACTAAATCTTTTTCCTTTGTCCACTTAACAGCTAATTTGTATGTTATCTCAATCATACCTCTCAAATAACTCATAAATGTGTATAGTTCGTGAAGTCTAATGATTTCTCAGACCCAGGGGCATGTGTATTCTGGCTGAAGGTAAATTCTGGTGTTCTGACTCCTGATTCAGCCATCTCTATGATGGATAAGACTCAGAATGGAAGATTTCTTGCAATTCTGATTTCTCTTTTTACGGTAAAGAATTATATAATAAAAGATCCACAGTTTGTTGCAAATGTTAGAGGGAAAGTGTGGAAATCACAACCCATGGTAATGTGTGCAAATTAGTGTCATCTGTGAGAACTGACTCTGCAGCCACGGTTCTGCTGTGGGAAAGAACCTCCCTGAATGTCTACCAGGTCATGTGCTTGACCCATGCTAAGGGTCTTCCTGTCATTACCTCCCAAGAATATGGTGTTAGCAAGCCTTTCTTTCTTCCCCTCCTTATTTCTTGCCCTTTCCTTTCTGACTATAAGTATCTTCATATTTCTAACATAAGAATAAACAAAGCAAGTATTTATTTTTCTTAAAAGCCAACTTAAAAAAAAAACCTAGACTAAACTAGTAAATTAATTTTGTTCTGTATCTAGATACCATGAAGAGTTTTGCTAATCAGGATGCTTGGAACAGAGCACTGTAGGGCTTTGCTCATTGCCTGTATAGCTTATACTCCTCAAAGCCGACAGTTGCTGACTTGGCTGTTATCATAGCTGCCATCTTGGCTGCCATCTTTGTTTTAAGCATAAAGGAAAAGCAATGGTTGAAAAGACCAGAAAGCTACAGACTTCTGCAACAGCGTGGTTTCCTGGCTTCCTTTTTTTTTTGTTTCTGGGATGTTCATTATCTTACACTGTGAGTTCCTTTTCTGCTTCCCCCTTCAGGGTTGTTGAAACACACAGGAAATGTTGATTAAATGCTAGGCATTCTCCTGTAGTCTCACTGACATAATTGGTCATCTTTAGGAATGACAAATAGTAGAATGCTTCAACTTTATCTCTTTGTAGGAGGGACTGACTTAGCTGTGGTGAATGTACACAGTTTCCAACTTTGGGCTCTGGAGTGTTGGTTTTAACTGAGCTCCCATACCTCAGGCCAAGTCTTTTGTGTAGGATCTATTCCAACAATGAATAAGAAGTGTTTGAGAAGATAACCATAAAGATAAAGGTTGTTTGGGCCCTAAGAGGAACCTGTGCAAGATGAATCTGGAAACCTTGATTTATAGAAGGACAGGGACATATGCAAAGAGTGGTCAATAATCAGAATAACAACAGTGAAACAATATTAACCCCCCCCCAAAAAAAACCCAAAACATGAAGTATCCATGAGTCCATATGGAAGGAAATTCATAAACCTATTGGTTGTCTTAGGATAATACTGGTAACCAACTCATTAATCTCAAAAATAGTAAATGAATACATGTAACCTGCCTTCCAGTACCAACTTCCTGAGTATAATCAAATATTTGATGAATGAAGTCCTCCTCCCATAGAAGTATTTCACCTAGTCAATGAACATAAACTTGAAAAAAAGTAGCATTATATTACTGTTTTGCAAATCATTTATGGAATGGTGGATCCAGGTAAAGATACAAATAAATATACAGAACAAGCTTACTTATAAGTACTACTATGAAAACTTCTAAAACTATTAGTATATAGGGGCTGAGAAAGTGACTTTTTTTGTCAGTAAAGTGTTTGCTGCAAAACCATGAGAACCTAAGATTGGTTCATCAGAACCAACAACAAAAGTTGCATGGAGCAGGTCTGTAGTCCATGTGCCAAGGAAGACAAGACAAGAGCATGTTTGGGGTGGGCTGCTTAACTGGCTGAGCTGAACTGGTAAGATCAGGTTCAGTAAAAGACCCTGTCTCAAGAAATAAAGTGGGGAGCAATTGAGGGTGACATTGGCCTCCATACACATTTATAAACACATAAATATTAACAAAACATTTATTATTCCTTAAAGATGAGTAATTTATATCATAAATTAAAATGGTTTAATATTTAGTAACAAGCTAAAATCATCCAGCATGTTATAAATCTAAGGACAAAAGTCAAGAGATCTTTTCCCATGGCCCTGAAAATACACTGGACAAAACTGAGTACGTATTTTTAAAGTAGATAATACCAACTAATTACCATAATAAAATACAGCTCGGTCTCAAAGGTAATGTCTATGTTAATGGAGAAAACATGGGAGATATTCCCTACAGTTGGCAGCAGAACAAACAAATCCACCATTATACAGGTGTTAAACAATGACCTGGGATATTATCCAGCATGCTTACATAAGAGTATATGATTAAAGATATATAAAATGAAGAGAAAAGACATTTGTAGATTATATGATTTTTGTACTCAGAAAATTCAAGGAAATCAACTGAAATAAGTATTGCACACAGTAAGATGGTTTAAGAGGAAGTGATAATGTTAAATAATATGTATAGTAAGAAGAAAGATTTTATGTATACAAATATACAGTTGGAAAATATAACTGAAGAAAATAGTTATTAAATGGAAAGGCAAAGACAAATAATTTCTAAAACCTACATTTGATTTGTTAGTCAGGGGAGTCCAAGAGATACTTCTCTCCAAGACAAAACCCAGTATAGACTATTGCTGTTGTCCTTGGTTGCCTCCCATAGTTAGAGGTAAGTCTCTATTGCTGAAGATACCACCCATTTTTGACCCAGGACTTGGAAAAGCAAGCTGTTTTTCACAGGGAAGTCTCCTCCATAAGGACTGGCTTTTATAGTGTTAGGAGGAGCTATGCAAGCTACCAAGGGAGAAAAGCCATCAACAGTTCTAACCAGGTATCTTGCCCATTGAGCACAATGCCTGGAATGGCAAAATAGCTCCAAAGGGACACTGAGGGTACACAGGTACTCTTTTACTTTGGGGATAACCAACAGGAGTCTAATTATCCCTTCCTTGCTCCATGGGAAGGGATTCATGACTGGTGCTATAACTTATCTATGTCCCTACAGCTGGTGAGGACATGAAACTTGGAGAAGAATCTACTACTGCTACTTTCCTACGTAAGCATAATCTCTAACTTCATTCCAAATATTTATACATGCAGGTATCTGAATCTCTCATTCCTTATCAAAGAAGGATATTTCAAAATAATGCACTTCCCTATATTGTGTTGATATGCACAGGGAAGCAATAGCAATGCCTATGTCTTATGGATATTTAAGTATTCAACAATAATTATCTCTAGATTTCTAAATCCATGTCTGGCACATTGTATGCACAACATGACTGGTAGATGCTCACCTTGTCACTATGTGCAACATTTAGAAGGCTTTCCAGAAAAGGTAATTTTGTGGATTTCTTTTGATAAATGTTATGGGTCAATGTTTCAAGGTTTTTACCTTTTTGAGAATATACATAATTGATTGGCAAAAACATATGTACTTGTGGCTGGAATGATGGCTCAACAGGTATGAAAAACAGCTGCTCTCTACAGAAAAATACAATGGAGTTTAAAGATCCAAAAGGAACAGCTATCAGATTGGATCAGTAAAAACCAGTTGACTAGTAGCAGCAAAATTTTAAAGAAGGAAGTAATGGACCAAACTGGTTAAGTCTCAGTTCGATGACATGGATCATGTGTCAGCCCTTCAAGAACTTGAGTTTTAATTGAGCCCGTTAACTTGTACTGAATAGGATGTATCATTGCTGTTTATTTGAGTGTGATCAAATATCCAAAGATATTAATTTTATGGATACTTAGACTGAGTAGACAAGTTCACTAGTGTGAGTTTTGAATACCCAGGATATGTACAGAAAAGCACGCTACACTTTAGTAATATTCTGCTGTAAACCACAACTAGGATCAGGTGTTCACATGCTGTCAATGCCCAGGAGTTGCTGCAAAGAATCATGGCTGAGTTAGGATGTTCTCTGCAGCACAGTCCAGTGAGAATAGAGGAGCTTTTTATTACATCCATCCATCTATGTAAACTATGCATGTAGCCCAGATGTGCATTCTTTTTTATGACCCTCACATCTCTTTGATTCCAAAATCTTACATTGGCTTTTTCTTAAAGAGAATGGAGATCTGGGCCACTAGGCTCTTGCTGCTTTTTAATCCTAGACTTTCAGTTCTTTTAAAAGTAGAAAGACTTGCAAGTGAGGATGGTGTAAATGTAGTTTTCAATCGTGTCTTATGTGCACATTTTACAATCAGAGAACTCTTTTGGAGGGAGAGAGGGCAAGAAAAATGGGACAGGGGAGGAATGGAGAGAAAAGAGATATGAACTGCAGATGAGAAAATAAAATGAAGAGCTTTTTCCTAACAGGCAGTACAGTTTAATAACAGGGCCAATAAAATAGCAGGCTTTATGGTACAGATGTTGCTTAGTCATCTAAACTTGTGGTACCCAGTGCAAAGTTATGTGAACCCACCGAAGGAACCTAACTTGTTTTCCAAATGATGTTGACCAATCAAGAAGAGCAAAACAATTCATAAGCAGTTATAAATACAAGAAGATGGTGTTTTCATGGGTCATGGAAGAGGCAAACAAGTGTATTCCTGGAATACAGAGATTCTTTTGATGAGTAAATCTACTCAACAAAAACCACACTTAGCTCTTTGTACTGCCATAATATTCAAATGTGGGGTGAAGAAGCATGAAGACTTTTACCTGAGAATCGCTGTAATGTAGGAAAGCTAAGTGTGTGTACAAAGGTTCATGTGGTCCTTAGGAGTGATAACTATTTAAAGGTGAGAACACTGAAGGCCAGAATTTCTTCTGTTATGTATCTAAGAAGAAACACACACACACACACACACACACACACACACACACACACACACACACACACATTTTCCTGGTTTACATTTATGGAAAAATAATTTTCCTACAATATTTTCAAGACTTTTTGAACATGGAGTCACTTAAGTATCCAATAACTTTGTTTGTTATTTGTCTTGTCTTTTTCCTGATCTCTGAACCTCACCAAACAAAACAGAAATACAGGGAGGCATCTGAATGTAATGAGAAGAGAACATGTTTAAGGAAATCGCTGTTGCCAGGTTTTGAATGTAATTAAGTGTTTTTATATTTCTAACTGATTGAAACAAGTCTAAAAAATAATATTCAATGACATGAAAGTTATGTAGAATTCAAACTTCTGTGTTTAGAAGTAAAGTTTTGTGCTATTTTTGGCAGCTCTATTCCAATAAATGATGGGGAGTCATAGCAGAGACTTTACATGGCCCATGAAGACAAAATATTCACTATATTCACTATTTAGCCACAGAAGGGATTTGACAATTTCTTCCATAATAGAATGTAAAAAAGCAGTGTGGTATAATGTGCAAATTTCTATTCCCACAGCCTATTTATTGACTAAGAACAGATTAAGACCTCTACATTATTTAGTGATATTGTTGAACTAAAAGAAAATGCTTACATGTCCAATTAATTTTTTTAAAGCCCAATAGAACCTTAGGAACTGAAGGCCATGTCAGAGCACTGTGCTGTCATTCTTGTGAAACCTAGAGCATGTAGAATGAAATGCCTGTTGATCTGCAGAGACTTGGAATTGACCTAGTAGTGTTGTGAAGAACCGAATAAAAGAAAGGAGTAAAGATATGGAGGAGGAGGAAGGAGAAAAAGAAAGGGAAGGAGGAAGAATATCAGGAGGAAAGAGGAAGGAAGGAATGGCTGAGAACCTCCAAGGGAAATGTCCCCAAATCTTCTAAGAGTCAGGAAATGGCATTAATAAATGGCATGAATAAATGCAGTTTTATTGGAGGAATCTAGAAATAGCAGAGTTACACGTTTAGGATGATTCACAGCTTGAATCCAAAGAAATGAGCAGAAAGTGCAGAGAAAGGCACTATGACTGCGAAGTGTGTCACTAGGAGCTTTAAGGTCTACCTCTCTAGATCTCTAGGGGGAAGACGGAATAGCTGATATGTGGTGCTTAACCAGCAAATATCGAATGATGGCGAGCTTCCACAGGTGAACTAATGTGGTGGTTTGAATGGGAAATTTCCCTCATGGGCTCATGTATTTGGACACTTGGTCCCCTGTTGGTGCATTTGTTTGAAGAGATTATGGAATCTTTAGGAGTTGAAGCCTCACTGGAGGAAGTTTGTCACTGAACGTAGACTTTGAGAGTTCATAGTTCAACTCTACTTACTGTTCCCTTTCTTTGCCCCTGTGTTGTTTTCTTGCAGCAAGAGAACACACACACACACACACACACACACACACACACACACACACACACACACACGTAACTTTGTTAAGTTCTGTTTCCCCTTCTAGTAGATGAGGCAAGAATACCTACTTCTTATTTTTGCTGTGAAAACCGCATTTATACAAAGCCTGGAACCAGTATCCATCATATCAGGGAGCCTTGACCAATGGCTAAGTATATAGCCCTGGCTGCTCCGGAATTCACTACGTATACCAAGCTGGCCCCAAACTCACAAAGATCCATGTTTCTGCCTCCCGAGTGCTGTGAATAAAGGCATGGTCCACCATATCTGGCCTGTTACTATTACTTCTTACTTCTCTCTCATTATTTTAAGGACACTGTCACACAGATAGTAGTTATTCAGAATATGTGTTGACAATATAATTAGGAAAAAAAAAATCTTTCGACAGCCACAGCGTTAACCTGTCTGAAAGACTGTTTGTGATCTGAAAAGTGTCCTTGAACGGACAGCCAACGTGACAAATTGTCTGAGCGGTTATGAGCTGAGATTATTACAGTTGTAAGTTCCTTTTACTCACAGTAGCCTTAACATTATCAAGCCGATGAGGCCCTGGAGACACATCGGCCTTGCACTGTTGTAAGATATTACACAGAAATAGCACAGCCCGTTGATGATTACAATCAGACACGAGTTTGATTGAGATAAAGAGGAGAAAAAGACAGAAAGAGAAAAATCTATGCATTTCCTGAAGAATGCCACATTCTGAAAAAGTTCTTTTTCCCCAAGCCTAACAAAATATGACAGACTCTGCAACTGTCTTTCCCCCCACATTTGAAGACTTGACAGAAGCAAAAAAGGAAATCAAATCTTTAGCTCTGGCCTGTCTGTGACCTTCCTCAGAGGTTAATTGAGATAGGAAAGAAAAAGTAACAAATCTTTCCCTGTTCCATTACAGCACACATTTCCCAGCCTTTTCTTTCTTTCCTTTTTCTTTTCCTTTTTTCATCATTATGAAGCATTCATGCTAACCGTAAAAAGGGTTGGATTTATGAAACTCCCCATAATTCAAACAAGACCCAGGGACCATAAAAGTTTGAGACTAGATTTTTTTTCTTTGTGTGTGTGTGTGTGCGCGCGTATATGTATGTGTGCATGTGTGCATGTGCACGTGTGTGCATGTATGTGTATGGGTGCATGTGTGTATGTGTGTGTGTGTGTGTGTGTGTGTGTGTGTGTGTGTAATACAGTTTTTCAGCATGCTTACTTGCATTTCATCATTTGATTCTATCATCTCTGAGGCAGGCAGGCAAAAATCGCTACTCCCAACCCCCATTTAGAAAGAAAGACACTAAAATTGAAATCAGAAAGATTTCTTCCACGTTCACATGGGTAGAATGTATCAGAGTCCAGACAAAAATTCCATCTCTTTGTCTAGCTCTTCCCACTGTAGGACACGCACTTTGTCCACGAACCTCCAGGAAAGAGGGGTTGAGAGCAGAGGGTAGTGGACAAAGGCAGCCTGTGAACAAACCTCCGGGCCTTGAACTGAGCTAGCCATAGGCCTGGCCATCTTTATATGAAACACATGCCCCGATGACATTTATCATGTTGAATGTGCATGTAAAAGTGACACGCCGCTTGAGGGGGTCTGGGTCACATTCATGAAAAAGGTAACTACAGATGCAGTTCAATCCTGTTTGAATCATGTGCTCATTCATGGGAAGGGATCTATTTTATGAGACATTAACTTTGAATCACATTGTATTTGTTTCACTAAAAATAAGCCAATTTCATATTTATATGTTGTATGCATAGTTTGCAACCTTTAATAAGTTTTATCTTAACTATTAGTGGATTATATGAAGACAGTTTGCAGACAATGGAGCATTATGTGGTGACTAAAGTCTCCTCTACAGTAATACTGGAACAACTGCATCTTTTGCATCCAGTGAGATTTATATTTGTGAAAATGTTGGTTTTCCTTTTATCATAGCTTAGATTTTCATATTACATATGAACTCTATCATCTATTATATATATTACATATAATCACACATATAAAATGCATGTGGGTATATTCCCTAAATATAATTAAATGCTACATAAATTGATATATGGATGGTAACTGTAGAAAATAAATGTTTCCTAAGCATCTGTGATATTCATATTTAAATATTCTCATTTCGAATATTTTAATATTGCTACAGTGTATAAGTTAAGGATAAAAGGCTAGTATTAAGCCTGCAACACTTTTGGAAGCTTAAATAAAATTTGTTCCAAATACTGTTTCAAGTGTGTTTGTGTATATGTGTCTTTAGGGGGTTGCCAATATGGAGCACATTGATTTGAGGGGACTCTAAACATGGCTGTAATGACAAAGGATTGCAAACACATTCAAGCTGTTTAAAAAATGCCTTGCTTGATCTGACAATTCTCTTTCTTTTTTACCCTACCGATCCCATAAATATCTGAAGGGGAACTCCACTAGACCATGAACAGGAAAACCCAGCTTGTGGGTGCTCTGTGCTGGCAAGAAGTCATTGCTGATATCAACATCTGTAAGGGAGATGTCCATCATCAAATGGCATAGCTATTTGACATACAGTAATTGAGGAGCTCCACAGTCCACTAATACATATCTTATAATCTGACTCACTTGAAGCCAATCTACTTGTATGAATAGTTTATTTTTCTGAACAGTCTTGTCACAAGCTATTTTGAAACTCAGAAGTACTAATGTTAATAACCTGCCCTTAATTATTTCTCTACAGCTTATGCAGTTATGTGTTATGTAAGGAAAAATGGTAAAAGTGAGAAAAAAGAGTTCTCAACTTGAGCTAAATAGGTGAGACATAGACTAAATTGTAGTACTTATGTTGAAAATACTATTTTCCAGCATTTGAACTTTTCCATTATGGCATGACTAAGAAAAAATTGCACGCCTACAGATTTGCATACACAATGGATTTTACTTAGAGGAATTAGTTTTATCAGAAGAAAGGTGAAAGATAATTTTTAAAAAAAAGATGAAAAAGCTCTCCTCACTCTATGGTCTTATCTTTTTTTTTACATAACAAATTCTAGTTCTCTTAAAACTCACTGCCTGCCTTTCCTTGCCCACATCCTAAAGCAAAGCATAAGTCACTCACATTAAAGAGTCGTGCTCAGCAGTCTGTCATCACTGGATGTAAGGAGGCCTCAGCTACACATGTAAATAGTCACTGTTAATTTAGAAGCTAGCCGTTTACCTCCACCCTTCCCATCCAACTTCAACACCCCTCTCTCCTCCTCTCACACTAATAGTTTTGCTTCCCATTTCAATAAAAGACTGAGAAACCGGAAAAGAAACATTTCACTACCAAATCTAATCTTATGTATGTACCCTGCCTACGTTCCTTTTTACACTGAGATTCTTAACTTGTTTTTCTGTTCTATAATATAATATTCCAATTAAATCCAGTGATGGGAAAGGGGATGAGGGGAAATATGGCAGCGGGCAGGGAAGGCATGGTGCCAGGAACAGGAAGATGCTTGATCACATCACACCTACTCCTTCCTCTCCTTTCTAGAAGTTCACAGGAACAGAAAGTGGGACAGGACTGTAAAGCCTCAAGGCCTAAATCCAGTGACCCACTTTCTCCACCTCCTAGGGTTCCACAGCCTTCCAAAAACAATGCCATCATCTGGATACCAATTGTTCAATCAGTTGGGACAGTTCCACACACAAAATCCACAACATTGGGCAAATGTATTTCAACATAAGGCCAGTGCTTTTATTGTCAGAGTAGCAATCTACTTCTATTCCCTGGGATCAGTTTAGAAAATAACTCCTGCAATAGTCCTATCTTTCTCTTGTATCTTCAGTTGCTACCTTTTCTTTCTTTCTTTTTCTTTTTTTTTTTTTTTTTTACAAGATGGTTCTAGTCAGTACAAACACAAGCCATTATAGCTTCAACTAAGATAAACTCTTTTCTAGACCCACACATCTTAATATTGGTCTTAATTATTTGTTCTATCATAGGGTAAAGTCCTTAAGTGTGTCTGTGTCTGGATTCTCCACATCTACCTCATCACTGACCTCTCTGCTCTATTCATGCCATTGAGGTTGTCTCCCTGGTTGCACAGAAGCCCTTTCTGTGGTACCCCCTGGCATTCTCTCTCCAGCACAACACATAGTCTGTTCTTAGCTCATGTCCTTTTTGACCAATCAACATTTGAAACAGGTCATCTCTCTTAAATTCTATTCCTCTGTCATAGATTTTGGAGATGTCCTGCCAGGGTCGTCCTTTTCTACCCGAGGCCCGTCTTAGACTTCTCCCTTTCCAGCTATTTCATTTTTAAAAGGTGTTCTACCCTTAACTCTGTTCCTTTTCCTTTAGCTCCTTGAGCACTTTGTTTTTGTTTTCAGTTTAAATGCTTATGATTTTCAAATCTCTCATCTCTAGACCAAGACTTGACCTGAGCTCCACACACACACACACACACACACACACACACACACACACACACACACACGATTTGTCAACCTTTCTTCCACCTGAATGCAAGATCTGACTTTTTATGTTTTGGATTCATGGTGAGAAGCAGATAAAAGAGAATGGCTGTACTCTCCCAGCCAGAGACCTCTGTTTAACCACTGAGCCCAAGATAGAGTATCATTTGTTTTCCTGCATTCTTAATTGTCATGCTGATATTTCCCCTGAGTAAGATCAGGATTCATTCCCTAAACACAGGACTCCCCCAACCTCAGTACAACCTCTTCTCATAGTTTTTAATTGTTCTACAATCTAAAATAAATAAAAGGCCATCCTTCAAGTAAATCTGTGAGACGTGTTTAAAAATTTTCCCTTTATTTTTATACATTTACTTCATAGGCATGAAGAGGATATTTTCTGGACAAATGTTTTCAGTATGATACAAATGTTATCAAGTTATAATAAACAGTACAGAAGCCATTAAACAGATCAATCTATAGTAGAAAAAAATTCATTCAAGAAAACATATTTCAACAGATTGGAATAAGCAATTCAATGGTAAGTCGCCTGGAAATGGGTGGCAATCAGGACTTTTCATTCAGAAGGAAAACATGCTGAAAACACTCAATGGAGGGGGTTGTGCTTTAATAAGCAGGGACTCTAAAAGTTGCAGCAAGGACTTTATGTAACAGCCATCTCAAATGCATCTCCTAGTGCTGATTGGTTACTGCTAGGAACCAGGATACAAAGAGAGCCCACTGAAAGGCTAAATGAATTAGCCATTCAAATGAGCAAGTCCTCTGTTTGCCTGGTTTGGTCACAGTCCTGCACCTCAGTTTCCTAATGTGAGTCTAGGGCAAATGCTCAGAGCAACTAATTTTTTTCCTTGGTTCCCAGACTGGCCTTGAGCAGCAAAGGCAACTGGATTTATTTTGTTCTGGCAGCAGCTTGGTGGAAACATAAACTAGCGATGCTTGGGAACAGAAGGTCTGGGAAGGAATAGATGACTTCCTGATATACTGTATGAAACTCAACTGTTGTCTGCACTTAAGGCCGGAGTGGTGCTAGCAGTAAACACTAACATTTCCAAAGAATTGTCTAATATTCATGGCAGAATCTATAAAAGGTGACTTTGAATAATCCTTTCCCAGAAAACCTGTAAAAGTTTTATAAAATATGCCACAAAAATGACTCACTGTAGATGTAATTACTGTGCAACCTTGGAAGCTGATGTAAAAGATTCAGCTGCCAGCATGTTAACGGCTGCCTAATATATGGGTTGTTTGATTGGAGTCTTTGGGCAAAACTGCGAAATTCCTAACCCATTGCCGCTATATATTTTATCAGGGACAAATTTAGCTACTTTCATTTTTTAAAATGCCAGTTTAGACACCACAGTGAATCAAGTCAGTGTTGCTTAATTGCTTGCATGCATTAAATCTAACACATTTCTGCAAACACTAATTTAAGTACTTGTTTATTTTTGTTTTGCTTCGGCAGAAAATTTCTAACGCCTAAATTATAAAATTTGGCAAGATCATTGCTTTCTCAACAATAGCAGCAACAACAAAAACCTCTGAGTATTACTAGTGGAGTCTCCTTTACACAGTTGGTAGCTGTTTGGTGGCTTTTAAGAATTATTTTTATCTAAAATTAATGGTATGGTAGGTAATGAACTTTTATCTATACTTTGATTTTTACTACAATATAGCGGTTTTGTGGGTAGAGTGGAAATCCAGTTTCTAGAAGCATCAGGTGCTGCACATTTCCTCTAGACCTTTGGCCTTGGCTAGGGTGATCAGGCTCTGTCAATTTAAGAGCTAATGTCAACCAAATATGTCAACTTTTGAAAAATGTCTTCTTATTATAAAATGCTCACTCTATAACCATCACCATACAGGTTTTGGTCTCATGGGGTGTCACCTTTGGAAAATTGAGCATAAATTGAATTTTGTAAAATCGATTCTATGTTAATGTCACTACAGGTGTTTGCTTGTTAAATGACCTTAGCAATGAATCTTTTGGAAATGAGACCGCCTCCCTTATTTTGTAAGTAGGTTTATCTGGTCAGTAAATTTACAGAGGTAACATTTTATTCAAGGCATGGCCCATTCTAACTATAGGCAGAGGCTATTTGGCAAAGGACTGCTCTTATGTATGGGTCTTCTATATTAGTAATTAGGACCATCATAAAAGTTAGGGCCCAGCACAGTAGGCACACATGTGAATTGAACCCTCAAGTTAATGCCTTCATTGCATATCTCCCCCTTTAGTCTATGATTGAAGCTGTAAGCATGCAGGGACCTTATTCTACCAATCTATGTATGTCTCAAAAGTTTTATGTAGTTGAAGTTATACCTCATTGAGAGGAACTGTAGCTGAATGTCTTTTTTATTTATGGGTAACAAAACTGCTTGTGTAGAGAGGGACTTTTAAAACCTCATGAAACATGCTAAAAAGTAGGATTCACAGGACACTTTCCCATGTACCAATAACAGTAAACACTCCCTTATGTTTTACAATTCTGAGTTTCATAATTACAGATACTGAAATGAAAATCGTGCTACATATTTAATCTCAGTTGTATAGAAATATTTTTATGGATGCTTCATGAAATTGAATTTCTTTGTCATCAAGTTCATCCAGGTTAAGGATTACAATGTTTTTTACCCCAGTCTGTAGATACAGAGCAATTGTATCTCCATTTATTTGCAAGTTATTTCTCTTCATCCTTTAATTTGCTTATGCATGAGTTCTCAAGTCATCAGTGTCAGTGGTTAGAAGACACAAGTCATATCAAGGTAGAGGATGGTGAAGAGTCTATGGGTGGATGGAGAAAGTATATATACACAAGGGAATTTTTATGTTTACATTTGTGAATTTAAGCCAGAAAGGATGTCTATAGAGGCCAGGAACCCAGAGAAGGACCATATGGGAGCTAGAGGAGGGAAGGTGGAGGAAAGATACTAGAATACACATGATATAAAAGTAGGGAGTTGTGGGGGGATACTGGAGATAGAAAACCTTAAGTAGGGGTGGGGACAGAGGTATGGGGAAAGAGTTAATCATATTTAAGGATATATGAATAATCCATACTAAACCTAATAAACCTATAACTTAGTAAACTAATTATAAATATGTAGTACAAAGGAATTTGAATGTAAGTGCCATCTGTGAGTGGATAATGGTGATCTCAGAAGCCATAGGGTCTTCAGTGAAAATCCTACTGCCAGAAATGTGGTACTTCCTCAGAGCTGTTGGTCTCTGAGTTTTCCATAACAATACTGTCTATTACCACGCTATTTATTTCCCACCAGCACTAGATGGTAAGATCCTATTGCCAAAGATGCTTCATGCTTTGGCTATAGGACATAGAGAGACCAAATTTGAACTGAGCTAAAAGTCTTTGACTTGCTTTCTAGCTTTCACAGTGTCAGAAGATATAAATGAACAGTTTGTAGGGAGACTAAAGAAGAAGAGGGGAACAGGAAGAGAGGGAAGGAGGGGGGAATGCATCAGCAATATTACTGGGCTGTGGACTCCACACATTACATAATGCAACTGCTAGGCAAGATACAAATATATATCCACATACCTATAGATGCCTAAGTTTTTACAGAGAAGCCAGAAATACACACATCATCAACAAATGGTGTTGCACAGATGAATGTGGAAAAATGAAACTAGATCCCCATCTCTCACCCTGCAAAATACTCAGCTCCAAATAGATCAAAGAATTCACATAAGATATGATACCTTGAATCTGATAGAGCACAATGTAAGAAACATGGTTGAACTTAAAGGCATGGGCAAGAACTTACTGATGAGACCTAGTATGGCAGTGATTAAAACTAACAATTGATCAATGGTACACATGATAAATCTCATGTACAGCCAAAAATCACCAGTTTTCCAGTGAAGAGGCCACCTATAGAATGGTAAAAACAAATCTTTACCAGTCAGCTTTTTGTCTGACAGAAGGTTAGTTTTTGGAATATACAAAGTACTAAAACATCAAACAACAAAGAATCCAATTTCAAACTGGGGCATGGAACCAAAACAGAATTTCTCAAAAGGCAAAATACATGTGACTGAAAAATATTTTTAAAAATTTCCTTAGAGACCAGGGATATGCAAATTGGAACTAGTTTGAGATTTCAATTTATTCCATTCAGAATAGTCAACATTAAAAACAAGGATAGCAGATACTGGCATGGCAGTGGAAAAGGAGAGATGGATGCTTATGGGAATACAAACAGGTGGAACCACTATGAAAATAGGTGTGGCCACTCTCAAAAAGTGACAAATAGATCTAGCTATGCCATTCTTTAGTATACATCCAGAGGATGTCGTATCTTACTGCAGAGATACAGTAGTAGATGCAGAAAGATGCTCCTCCATGCTCACTGCTGCTCTAGTCACAGAAGCTAGAAAATGGAAACAGCCAACTGATAAGTGGGAATGATTATGTGGTACATATATAGAACAGAATGTTGGTTATTATTTAGCTATCAAAGTTTAGATTATTAAATAACTGAAAGAAAACCAGTTGTTCTGAGAGAGGTAACTCAGAAACGCAGAAACACAAATGTTAGTTCGAAATTTCTTAGCTGTTTGCTTTATTTGCAATATATGGTGATTGAGAAACTATAAAGGAATAATATGGGAGAAGGGATTTTTCAGGTGACAGGTCATAGAAGACAGTGATATAAAGTGGGAAAAGGAAATTACGGAACATAAAGGACTAAATGAGGTGGAGGATGGAAAAGCAGGGTGGGGGAGAAACTATAGGGGAGGAAAGCTAACCCCAAAGGCTTTTTGAGAAAGCAATATGGGGGCTGGAGAGATGGTTAAAGAGCACTGACTGCTCTTCCAGAGGTCCTGAGTTCAATTCCCAGCAACCACATGGTGGCTCACAACCATCTGTAAGGGGATCTGATGCCCTTTTCTGGTGTGTCTGAAGACCGCTACAGTATACTCATCTACATAAAATAAATAAATCTTTTTTAAAAAAGAAAAAGCAATATGGAAACCCATTACTGTAGAAGCTTTCTAAATGTATATATGCTTTCTAAATGTATATACAGAAAGAACTTTAACAGAGTTACTCTATAATGAAGTGAAAATACCCTAACTAGATACCATAGGCAAGCAACTAAAAACCTTAGGACCAGTAATGGATTACATCTTTTTGAATAGTTGGAGTTGCATGAACCCTTGAATAATAATTGTGGCTGCTCTTGGCTATTTTCCAGAACTTGATGATAAGACCCTATTACTGAAAATAACGCATTCTTGAGTCACTTGGAGAAATTAAGCTGGTTCTACCCTAGATGCTTCATTTCTCCTGGTTAGTTCTCATAATACTGGAAGGTGCTATACAGGCTACTGGAGGAGAGAAAAGTTATTCTCATCTATATGTGAACCCTGAAAGATATAACAATGTTTGTCCTAACAAAGTAGGCACATGGCTGCATTAGTAGTATTAATGAGGGTGTAACCAACCACTGACTGATTGGATCTGAGATCAGTTTTTTTGAGGTGGAATCCATACTTGGCACTGTGAATGCGGGCAAGATTCTGAAGACAGACTGATCAGAGGCACTAGGGGAAACTCTATTGCTATTATTTTGCTGAATGGACATAGAACTGAAATGACTCAAGTGTCTTTTTTTGTGACTCTATTCATAGTTGAGTTAATTGATCAACTATCTTCAGAGTAACTTCTTTACTATTCTTTACCATTCGACTGCTCAAGAAACTGTGGACTTCTGAACCCTAAGTGAGGCAGACACATCACATCCCTTCTCCTAAGGACATGGAATAAGGGACAGAAAGATTCCAACTCCAGAAGTGTATGGGTAACTCCAAGGAAACAGTGCCTTTCAGCTATAACAAGGCAAGTCACACAGATAAACTCTTTGTGATTGTGACAGAAGCACAAAGCCTGTTCAAGATCCAACCAGATCGGATTCCAGCTCAGAAGCAGGGAGGCGAGCATGTAATCCTACCCTTAGGTGAGAAACATTGACATTTGTTAGCTTCCAGGAAAGCCAGTGTTGGGTTTGGTTCTGGCTTAATGGCATGATCTCTGGTATAGCTATACATTTAACGGCTCTGAGATTCAACTTTTCCAAACAAATTTGAGTTAAATTGCTCTCTAGAACAACAGTGAGAATGTACATCTAGGAAGACAGTTCAGTGAGTAAAGTCCTCCCTCACACGTGTGAGGATCTGAGCTCAAGGTTCAGTGCCCAGGGTGGTGGCATGTGCTTGTAATTCCAGCACATGACAGGGGAGAAGAGGATTCCTAGTGTTCCTTGGTCAAATTGGGAAGCATCAGGGCAATTTGTAAGACTGTCTCAAGAGAACTTGTTTGCTGTTCCTTAGAATGACACACAGTTTTTCTTCCTTCACATGTATGTGCATGCATCTGCATATCCATCTGCATCTGCACCTACTTACACAGGAGCAAATACGCATGCATAACTCAAAGTGTATTTCTATCCACTGAGCTGGTCCACAAGCATGCAAAAACTGATGGCAATGACAATGTGCTCCCTCCCCCTCCCCCCTCTGCCTTAGACTCTTCCCCTCTTCTTCCCCCTTCCTTCCTTTCTCAGTATCTACTCCACCTCTCCCCTCTTTCCCTTGATTTATCTTTTTTTTTTGAAATGATCTGTATCACCATAGATCAATAGTCAAGCTCTACACCAATGAGAATATCTCTAACTTTTTATCTTACTTTAGAAATGAATGGAGTTCATAATATACTACTCTTCTATATGGTGACTGTCACATAAAAAAAATGCCTTTCTTATAGCTATAAGAAAAATCCACTCTGAAGACTGAATCCAGAAGACCTTGAGTCAAATCTGAAAAAAATGGGCCTAAGTTTAACACACAAGGGTGGAGGAAAAGCATTTTTTTATCCTTCACAAGTGCAAGGATTGAGAATGATTTTCCCAGCTATAAATCTTAGCCATACAAGTACAAGATTCCTCATTGGCATTCATGAACATTGTATAGACACATAAAAAATGGCAATAATGCAATGATTGGAATAAGGGGGAATGTTAAAAGAAAACTGAATTTTCCTCAAAGTCCTTTTAAGTGTGAGAAATTACAACATTAAGAATTATGGTGGAAAGAACACTGACAGATAAAAAAGTGTGGACCTGTTTCCCGGATGGAGACCCCTGAAATCTGACAAACACAATGAGGGCCCGGTCTACCTCTGATGGCAACGGGGTTCATAAGCTGAGAAAATTCTCAGAAAAATAGCTTAATGGGCACCATCTTCAAAGAGGTCTCAGAAGGGAAGGTTCTGAGTAAGTAAGACTGTTCTACTATTCTTGATCTACCAAATAGTCAAAAGAGTTGAGAGTACCGTAGAAATGAATCTTCCACAGCCCCTACTTGATATTGGCCTAGATTAGTGAAATATGTTTCTAACTATCCACAACAAAAACAGAAACTTTTAAAATGCTACATCAAAGTTTAGAGTCAAACATAACTCTCTTTATTAAAGAATGGGATAAGGAATTAAAACACATGCATTCTCTTTCACAAACCCGTGAACATTCCAGTACAGCAGCAACTCTCCTGGGGTCATTTATCAAGAACAAAAACAGTTTCACACACACTGTCTCAACTGGTAGCCAAGGCTACCCTCAACTTGGATCAGACTAGTAAGCACCTGTATTTTATAGCAAAGAACACAGAAGCGTTGATGAAATGGCTAGTTGTTTTTACAAAGACATTTATCACTCAACATTAAAAATAAACAAACAAACAAACAAACAAAAAACCTAAAAACAAAACCAACAACCTGATGAAATTCAAAAGGTTTGTCAGCAGTGTTCTGTACTAAATATTTTGTTGTGCATTCCATAGTATTCTTCTTGTTTGGTTCTATGGTCGTTTATGTTCTTTTAAACAAGACTTGGCAATTTTTAAAAGACTTAACAGTTCAAATTCCTAACTACATGTTCCAAAACCAAACATCTAGCCAGACCTAGGCTTAGCTGGTTCTCAGGATTGAGGCCCCCCAGACCATCAGTCCCCACTCTCTTTACTCTAAGTTCTGAGATTTTTGTATAAGCACAAGCATTTCCAGCATTTTGTAAGACCATCACTATTGTTCTGTTGATAACTTCTAAATTCTATCAGCTGCCCAAACTGTGATGGAGTTGTGAGTGGGGGAAGAATGGGACTGTAGTGTGTAACAACATGTATCTCAATGTATAAACTTACTCACGCTTTCAGAAGTGACACTGTTTATCTTCATATGCGTGAAATTTGGTCCCATGAGTGCAGTTCTAATTCTTCTGCTGGAGATGGTACAGAAAAGTCAGGCTTCTGTCCTGTTTAGCAGATGACAACAGGATATTTAAGAGAGTCCTGGCACAGGAAAGACTTAAATATTAGTTCAAAGCAAACTCCCACATTTTAAAAATCCTATTCTTTAGAGGATGTTTATTACATCAAGAAAGTTTGCTGGATGGGAGGAAAGCTTAAAATAAAATTTCTCATGCAGATAACTTTTTAAATTCTATGTATAAACATATAAATAAATAATTAGGAGTCATCTCATTCTTGGTTACTTATTCTTCCAGTGACTCACAATGTAGCTCAGACCTGACCCCTGATTTCTCCTCTGAGCCAAATGACATTGCCTTGTAAAGAGAAGACCTTAACCACAGCCTTTAAAAAGAAATCTGCCTGCCTGCTGCTCTATGAACTTTCCATGTACTGTATGCAGGGATATGAGTGTAGCACTATTCTAAGCCCTCTTTACTGATAATTTAATGCTGCCTCTAAATTTAATGCCTATTGCCTTTGCACCAGAAAGCGGTTTTTACTGATGATAATGATGATGGTCATTAGGGCCTTGGAGACTTTTAAAAGGATCCAAGGATGAATGAATAAATAAAAACCACGGTGACTCACTTTGCACCCGATGCCATTAGTGGAACGCACAGCTCAGCAACTGCTCCTCTCCCGCACGATGGCACAATTTAAATGTATGGTAAATTTCTTTTTTAAACAAAACGAGGATAATTTATTCAGAGAATATTATGAGATTTCAGAATGTCAGCAATCAGGCAAGCTACAGAAAGGAAATTCATTTTACCATGCTGACTTCTTTTCTTTCTAAAATTAGTCTACTGGAGTGACAACCAGCTCTGGCAGGCTCTACGCTCACTCCTCCTTCTCAAGCAAGGGGGACTTGTTCATAGCCACAGTTTCATTGAAGTCTTTGTTTTATGTTTGAAATCTATTAACGAATGTCCAGATGGATTTCGTTCTAATATTGCTCTGGGTTAAATGGGTGAAAACAGCATACCGGATTTCTGAGTACCACATTAGTTCAATTAATATGGATCAATAAATATTCAATTTTTATGTTCATAAAATGTGAATATATAAACCTTGCTCTTAAATACTGGTATGCAGGTATAAAGAAATATGCCCCAAATGATTTTTATAAAGACATATGGTGTTTCCCTGAAATGGAAGTTGTCACAAGGTGGTGTAGTATAAACCATTACAGGGTATTCTATTTCTCAAAGGATTTGACTGAAAAAAATGGTTCAGTTATGTTCATAAGGCACTATAATTATGAGAGTAGTGTCTGTTTTCTTCCATACAAGATGATTTCAAAGCTGGGGATAGGTCAGGATAAGTGTGCTAAACAACTATCTCTTTTTAACCCCTACACCCCTTCCCTTCCCACACTGCTGTAGACAGTGGGATGTTTACAGGGACATTGAACCAGGATACACATAATGAGGTTTGTGTACCTTACTGTCTGTGAATGAGCCAGGTTATTAGACATGCCCATGCTTCATTCTCTTTTCCTAAAATAAAGAAAGTAGTCCCACTATGTATATACAACACACTTGTGATGCCATTTAGTTTGCAGAGGAATAATCATGAAGAGATGCAGAGATGACTAAAATGTTCTTGCATTATGAAGATTCAGCATATTGAAATTTATATTTAAAGAAAAGCGAGTGAGTAGTTATTCACTGTAGGGATGTCGAGTCAAAGAAATAATAAATTTTAAAAGCTAACTTCCACAAAGTCAAGTCAATTTGAAAATCCTGACTTTGGGTGGACCTACAGCAAGCCCTAAGTGTAACTCTGAAACCTACTGAGTGTCTTCGAACATAATTTAGGATAATATAATAAATAGAAATTGATGATCCTGAATGAATTCAGTTAGCACCATTTACATGAGGCTCTCCAATGAAAACCAAAACAATTGTTTAGTCAGAAAGAACTTTCCTTTACCATTCACATTGGAAGTTAACTCATGAGTCAGCTAAAATCTAAATGAAGTAGATGATTTTCTTAATAGATACCACTTACCAAAGTTAAATCAGGATCAAGTAAATAATTTTAAAAGTTCTATAACAAACCTCTAAGAAGCAGTCATTAAAAGTCTGCCACTCAAAAACAAACAAACTAACAAACAAACAAACAACAAGCTTAGGGCTGGATGATTATAGTGCAGAATTCTGCCAGACTCCCAAAGAAGATTTTAAAAGAGCTAATACCAATACTCCTCAAACTATTCCACAAAATTCAAACAGAAGGAGCATTGCCACACTCATCCTAAGCAAGAATAAAAGCCCTCATCTCTATGAATCTTGCATCTTTAAATGTCTATCTCTCAGTTTTGTCAGCTCTTTCTTCTTTACTTGAGGAAGGCAGGGGTTCTAATACCACTGTGTTTTGCTTGACACAATGTTCAGCTAGCAAACAGTCATTGAAAGAATGAGTTAATTGTGCCAGTTGGGAAGTGAGGAAATATGATGTTACATTTTTTTTAACTGAAGAGCATTATAACTTTTTGAAGTTTTGTAAATCTTGTTTATAATAAAGGAATCTAGATGACTGGAGAGATGGCAAAGTAGTTAATATTTTTGCAGAGGAGCCCATTTTGGTTCTGAGTACCCAAACAGGCAGCTTACACAGACCTCTATCTCCAGCTCTAGGGGATCTAACACACTTTTAAAGACTCTCTGGACACCTGCATTCATACTTGCATGCACCCTTATCCATATCCATATAATTAAAAATAAAACAAGTTTGTAAAAATCAAATATAACTATAAAACTGTTCATATTATTTTGAAATTTGAATTTATATTATTTGTGAATTATAATTATGTATAATTCTTCTCCCCAGTAACCATGCTTGTTTTTTTTATCGCGGTAAGCTCTTTAGTGTCCATGTGTATCTGACTATTTTCTGACCACCAGAGTCTATAAAGGAAAGCAGTCAGTATAATGGATAGAAACAACACATGGCTCATGACTTCTGAAATGGAAAAACAAATAAAAATTTGATTGTCAGGGATAGGCACAGAATTCTATGTACCCAAGATGATGATGATGAGAGAGAGAAAGAGAGAGAGAGAGAGAGAGAGAGAGAGAGAGAGAGAGAGAGAGAGAGAGAGATCTTGTCAACTTAACATGGCCACACTAAAACTCCCAAGGTGTTCTTCAACATAAGAAAAAAATAATTTTGAAGTCAAGGGAAACTTCTTAATGCTCTGAAACTGCTCTTTTCTGTCAAGATGAACTCAGAAAACTTAGCTTGAATAGGAGTATGTCAAGTAGACTTGAAAATCTAGTTGCTAAAAACTTTTAAGGTAAGCACAGCAGAAAAATACCAAGGCAATGTGTGTGGTAGAGATTTCTGATATTCAGTGTGGTCCCACAATTTCTTCACAGGAAAGTATAATTAGAATGTTTTTTAAAATGGACCCTCAGATGCATAATTTCCACCTGCTCTTTACACACATGAGTGTATATTTACCCAGGTTGATAATTTTCTGTCTCCTTGGAGCTTCATTCTTACACACCCACACTATTCTTTTGCAAAGCCCTGCGGGTTATTTCATTTCTGTGGAGATCACACGTTCTCTGGATCCTAGTGACTTATGCTTTCCTCTGCCCCATGAGTGTGGGTAATAGCCTTTTTGTATACCAATTTGCTTACACTGCAGTCTATGCTGGTAATACTGTACATTGCCTGACCTCTGAATGGAAAAATAATAACAAGTTAAAACAGTCGTTTTACCTGAAGTCGATAGGGGCCATAGCACTCACCCCGTTTTCAATTCACAGGCTCAATTTTCATCCACTCACTCTTGACTCTGAGAAGAAGGAATAATGACAGGCTATGGGCACTTTATTTCAAAATTCACTCACAAAGTTATTGACAAGCATTTTTCACAGAAACAGCTCTTCTCTCTGACCCTTGTGAGCTGTTTACATGAAAAATGCTCTTCCTTGTAGATTAATGAGAGTGGAGCCTAATTCCATACCAAACATGTGGCAATTGCGTTAGTGGCTCTGTTTTTGATATGGGAACAAAAACAGGGATAATTTGCCTCAAATTGCAGTCACTTCAGTCATAATAAAATCTCAGAGAGTACTGTTTGCTTTCAACTTTCATTAGGTAAGCTGGGCTGTTATTAAGGCACCAACACATAAATGTTATATTAGCACTTAACAGAAGCATAGCCATCTCCTCTTGGAGATAAATTCTACCCTTGTCAATATAATTCTGCGCTGCATGCAGTAAAAGAGTTTGAAAAGATGAAACAGTGAAGCTTTGAAGTAGAGGAAAAGAAATGCCTGTTCATTCAAGCTTAAAGGCCATTTTGTTTCCCAGGTTGCTAGGGTTCTATTGAGGAGATAAGCCCAAGAGAAACTCTGTTAGACCAAGACAAACATTGAGACAAACCTGTTGGCTGAGATTGCTAAGTCAGAAAAGTTTACATTTTTATACATCTTCAGCATTGTAAATGTGTAGAAGCAATTCTAGGTCTAAGATGGAGTTCAAACACCTACATAATTTAGTTCTTAGTACTGTATGGTCCTCTAAAAACTTAAGGCATTTTATAGGATCATGGAGGAGGGGTTCAAATCAGGACAAACATGTTTGTCCTTATTCTCATTCCATTATTCATCACTCTGAAAATGGACTGTCTCTACTATAGTGCTACAAAAATCACTGCCATGCTTAGGAAAATAGATCTTTAATCAAAAGTATGAAAATGAAGGAGAGGTAAGAGCATGGCTCGGCCTGACTAAGCATCTTACATCTTTTCTCCAGCTCATTATCCTGCCACCACTCAATAATTGTATAGGTTTTTTTTCTGTTACTTAGCATGCTTGACTGCACAAAACTGTGTGTTTGAACTCCTGAATTCAGACCACAATATCCTCAGGAAGCACTTGGGGTATTACCATGAAGGACACCCTTCTGTGTTTCTAAGACCTGACTAGAAACCACAATGAGTAGTGCATGACTTTGTCTAAAGGTATTGATAAAGAATTTCCTAGATTAATATTTCATTCATAGAATTGAATACATATCTATTTTTTCAGTTATATCTGTTTTCATATGGCAGTGGAAGCTCTCTGTCTTTCATGTTTTCCTCCAGGAGAGTCCATTTTTATCTACCCTTCCTTATATCCCTTGCAGTTAGATCAAAATGGCTTGGACGTGATGACTATGGGTAGATTTAGAGAAAACCATGACATGAAACACGTTTAAACCAGGACTTCAAAGTCATGGGCTAGAAGGGGTTCAGTATAAACCATTTGGAAAACTATTGTGTTTATTTATAACCTCTAATCTAACCAAATAGCCATTTCCATTTGAAAAATCAACTTAAACTAATTTCCATTGTGCAAATAATTTTTCTCAAACATATCTTGGATGAGATAACTTAGAAAAATTGCTTTATTATATAAAGAAACAATTTATTAGTTTTAAGAATTAGCAAGCTGTTGGCACAATGCTATTTTGCACTGTGTAATGATTGTCCTTACATTATCCAAAAGCTGATTTCTATGCTACCATATCTGGTTGAATCTGGAGATGGATTGTCATGCTTATTCTAAGAATCTCCTCTCTCAATGTGATGTAAATATTTCTCCCAAATATCTCTATTTGGGAATATATCTCATGGTGAAGGAAAATCCAGCTAGCTAATGACCGGGCAAAAGAAATAACAGAGCTGGACTTCCGGTCCCAGCCAGTGAAGGGGTATAAAGGAGAGGAAGAGAGGGTTCACCATGAGAAGAGGGATCAGGAGCCACCAAGAACACACTTGTAGAAGAGAGACCTAGATCAGTACTAAAATGCAAATATAGCAGGAATTTTGCCTAGAACGTAGCTAGAATAGTTTAGAGAATTAGAATGTATTAATATCTGTACAGTTATTGTGTCTTAAAACTTGTTAAAAATATCTAATAGTCTCTGTCTCAATTATTTGAGAGTTAGCTGGGTTAGAGAAAAATTACTTTTAAATTTGCACTAACAGCAAGTTTTTTTTATAAATAATTGGTGACTGTGTGTAGCAAAACATGCCTTTAGTCCAGACACTCAGGAGGAAGAGGCCAGTGAATCTCTGTAATTATGAAGCTATCCTGGAATACACAGTGTGTTCTATGCCAGTTAGTGAGAGCTTGTCTCAAAATACAAACAAAAACCCAAATAAGTGATTAAGATTCTATCTCCAGTTAGAGTCTATTATTTATAGACAAGTACTCAAGCATGAGCCTGTCCCTAACAAAGAATATATTTGCCATAGTTCAAATCCCAGATAAATAGCATTGACTTGCTTTCTTTTTTTTTTTTT
>NC_034592.1:97873940-97885509 GCF_900095145.1 Mus pahari
GAGAGAGAGAGAGAGAGAGAGAGAGAGAGAGAGAGAGAGAGAGAGAGAGAGAGATCTTGTCAACTTAACATGGCCACACTAAAACTCCCAAGGTGTTCTTCAACATAAGAAAAAAATAATTTTGAAGTCAAGGGAAACTTCTTAATGCTCTGAAACTGCTCTTTTCTGTCAAGATGAACTCAGAAAACTTAGCTTGAATAGGAGTATGTCAAGTAGACTTGAAAATCTAGTTGCTAAAAACTTTTAAGGTAAGCACAGCAGAAAAATACCAAGGCAATGTGTGTGGTAGAGATTTCTGATATTCAGTGTGGTCCCACAATTTCTTCACAGGAAAGTATAATTAGAATGTTTTTTAAAATGGACCCTCAGATGCATAATTTCCACCTGCTCTTTACACACATGAGTGTATATTTACCCAGGTTGATAATTTTCTGTCTCCTTGGAGCTTCATTCTTACACACCCACACTATTCTTTTGCAAAGCCCTGCGGGTTATTTCATTTCTGTGGAGATCACACGTTCTCTGGATCCTAGTGACTTATGCTTTCCTCTGCCCCATGAGTGTGGGTAATAGCCTTTTTGTATACCAATTTGCTTACACTGCAGTCTATGCTGGTAATACTGTACATTGCCTGACCTCTGAATGGAAAAATAATAACAAGTTAAAACAGTCGTTTTACCTGAAGTCGATAGGGGCCATAGCACTCACCCCGTTTTCAATTCACAGGCTCAATTTTCATCCACTCACTCTTGACTCTGAGAAGAAGGAATAATGACAGGCTATGGGCACTTTATTTCAAAATTCACTCACAAAGTTATTGACAAGCATTTTTCACAGAAACAGCTCTTCTCTCTGACCCTTGTGAGCTGTTTACATGAAAAATGCTCTTCCTTGTAGATTAATGAGAGTGGAGCCTAATTCCATACCAAACATGTGGCAATTGCGTTAGTGGCTCTGTTTTTGATATGGGAACAAAAACAGGGATAATTTGCCTCAAATTGCAGTCACTTCAGTCATAATAAAATCTCAGAGAGTACTGTTTGCTTTCAACTTTCATTAGGTAAGCTGGGCTGTTATTAAGGCACCAACACATAAATGTTATATTAGCACTTAACAGAAGCATAGCCATCTCCTCTTGGAGATAAATTCTACCCTTGTCAATATAATTCTGCGCTGCATGCAGTAAAAGAGTTTGAAAAGATGAAACAGTGAAGCTTTGAAGTAGAGGAAAAGAAATGCCTGTTCATTCAAGCTTAAAGGCCATTTTGTTTCCCAGGTTGCTAGGGTTCTATTGAGGAGATAAGCCCAAGAGAAACTCTGTTAGACCAAGACAAACATTGAGACAAACCTGTTGGCTGAGATTGCTAAGTCAGAAAAGTTTACATTTTTATACATCTTCAGCATTGTAAATGTGTAGAAGCAATTCTAGGTCTAAGATGGAGTTCAAACACCTACATAATTTAGTTCTTAGTACTGTATGGTCCTCTAAAAACTTAAGGCATTTTATAGGATCATGGAGGAGGGGTTCAAATCAGGACAAACATGTTTGTCCTTATTCTCATTCCATTATTCATCACTCTGAAAATGGACTGTCTCTACTATAGTGCTACAAAAATCACTGCCATGCTTAGGAAAATAGATCTTTAATCAAAAGTATGAAAATGAAGGAGAGGTAAGAGCATGGCTCGGCCTGACTAAGCATCTTACATCTTTTCTCCAGCTCATTATCCTGCCACCACTCAATAATTGTATAGGTTTTTTTTCTGTTACTTAGCATGCTTGACTGCACAAAACTGTGTGTTTGAACTCCTGAATTCAGACCACAATATCCTCAGGAAGCACTTGGGGTATTACCATGAAGGACACCCTTCTGTGTTTCTAAGACCTGACTAGAAACCACAATGAGTAGTGCATGACTTTGTCTAAAGGTATTGATAAAGAATTTCCTAGATTAATATTTCATTCATAGAATTGAATACATATCTATTTTTTCAGTTATATCTGTTTTCATATGGCAGTGGAAGCTCTCTGTCTTTCATGTTTTCCTCCAGGAGAGTCCATTTTTATCTACCCTTCCTTATATCCCTTGCAGTTAGATCAAAATGGCTTGGACGTGATGACTATGGGTAGATTTAGAGAAAACCATGACATGAAACACGTTTAAACCAGGACTTCAAAGTCATGGGCTAGAAGGGGTTCAGTATAAACCATTTGGAAAACTATTGTGTTTATTTATAACCTCTAATCTAACCAAATAGCCATTTCCATTTGAAAAATCAACTTAAACTAATTTCCATTGTGCAAATAATTTTTCTCAAACATATCTTGGATGAGATAACTTAGAAAAATTGCTTTATTATATAAAGAAACAATTTATTAGTTTTAAGAATTAGCAAGCTGTTGGCACAATGCTATTTTGCACTGTGTAATGATTGTCCTTACATTATCCAAAAGCTGATTTCTATGCTACCATATCTGGTTGAATCTGGAGATGGATTGTCATGCTTATTCTAAGAATCTCCTCTCTCAATGTGATGTAAATATTTCTCCCAAATATCTCTATTTGGGAATATATCTCATGGTGAAGGAAAATCCAGCTAGCTAATGACCGGGCAAAAGAAATAACAGAGCTGGACTTCCGGTCCCAGCCAGTGAAGGGGTATAAAGGAGAGGAAGAGAGGGTTCACCATGAGAAGAGGGATCAGGAGCCACCAAGAACACACTTGTAGAAGAGAGACCTAGATCAGTACTAAAATGCAAATATAGCAGGAATTTTGCCTAGAACGTAGCTAGAATAGTTTAGAGAATTAGAATGTATTAATATCTGTACAGTTATTGTGTCTTAAAACTTGTTAAAAATATCTAATAGTCTCTGTCTCAATTATTTGAGAGTTAGCTGGGTTAGAGAAAAATTACTTTTAAATTTGCACTAACAGCAAGTTTTTTTTATAAATAATTGGTGACTGTGTGTAGCAAAACATGCCTTTAGTCCAGACACTCAGGAGGAAGAGGCCAGTGAATCTCTGTAATTATGAAGCTATCCTGGAATACACAGTGTGTTCTATGCCAGTTAGTGAGAGCTTGTCTCAAAATACAAACAAAAACCCAAATAAGTGATTAAGATTCTATCTCCAGTTAGAGTCTATTATTTATAGACAAGTACTCAAGCATGAGCCTGTCCCTAACAAAGAATATATTTGCCATAGTTCAAATCCCAGATAAATAGCATTGACTTGCTTTCTTTTTTTTTTTTTTATAATTAATTGTCCTTTATTAACTAGTCTTACTTTTTATTATCATATATTAATGATCCATTTAACTACAAGCATACTCAGATTAATTTGAAGCAGTGTTTCTCTCCTCTCCTGGTTTACAGCTTTCCCGAGCTTCAGTTCTTTATTTCCACTGTGTTGTTATTTGTATTTTTCTCACCTGTTTCTTCTTCCCACCAAGGTTTGCAAATCCCTGTTGTTGTTTGTTTGTTTTTCCATACTTAGGATTGAATCCGGGTCCTTGTGTTCATGGAAGGCAAGTGTTTTCCCCCCGAGTGAAATTCCCATGCAAGCTTGTTTTACTTTCTTTGTTCTATTTATTCTATCCTGAAATGTTGTATGTGTAAGTAGACATTTTTCCTTCTCCCAGGTCTCATGTATCCCCACACACCTTGTCTTTTGATTGTGCCCCAGGGTCCTATCATTGTACTTTATAATTAAGCCCCACTGATTTCAAACTTGTGCCATCAGACTTTGTGGTTGCTATTGGTTGCAAAGAGAGTGGCTTGCTTTGCCTGTACATTGCATTGCACACAGACACACTGTGTGTGCCTTTGATGAAAGGTTTACCTGGAAGTGCATTAGCATAAAAAGTTTCTTTCAAGCAGCCTTTAGTAGTGATAACATTTCTAGAAGTCTTGGCTTTTTAGTGTTTTGTGCTGGTTTGCTTGACTGATCTATGCTAACAGTATGACTTCTGACTTCTTGTCACCTGTACCCTGGGGCTCTGGAGATTTGGATCCGACTTCTGATAAAAGGAGTAAAGAAACAACCTGAACACCAGGCTTCCAAGGGCATTCCAGTTGGCAACACTTCCTGAACAATTTGTCTCATCAGCTGGGCAATTGATTTTGCCCTTTTGTGGCTATGGGGACCCTCATAAACTTTTGTACCATGCTTGGTTAAGACCTATTTTAGATACTTTGCCATTTGCATTTTGTTTCCATGGATGAGGTGACAACCTTGTTTAATTTGGAAATCCTGTAAAAACTCTGTTTTCATTAAGATGATATGTTCCAAAGAAATGCCCACAATCCATTGGGGGATCATTGATGACAGACTTAGAGAACCTCTAATCTGTGCCTTTTGCAGGGGCAGGGTCTCTGTATGTAGACCTGGCTAGCCTGGAACTTGCTGTGTAGACCAGGCTGGCCTCAAAATCACAGAGATCCTTCTCCCTCTGCTTCACAAGTACTGTGCTTAAAGGCATGCATCACTACATTGACTTGCTTTCTGATGGTTATTCAATAAATAGTTTAAACTATCTTTTTCCCCCAGATCACTTTACCTTAAATTTTTAAATATTTATTCAATCTGTACCCCCAAATTTAAGTTTAGAGAGGCGATCCCAATGAAGGAGTTAGGGGATGGATTCAAAGAGCTGAAGGGGTTTTCAACCCCATGGGAAAAACAACAATATCAACCAACCAGACCACCCAGAGCTCCCAGGGACTAAACCACCAACCAAAGAGTACACACTGAGGGACCCATGGCTCCAGCTGCATATGTAACAACGGATAGCCTTATCTGACATCAATGAAAGGGGAGGCTGTTGGTCCTGTGAAGACTCGATGCCCCAGTGTAGGGGAATGGTAGGACCATGAGGCAGGAGTAGGTGGGTGGGTGGAGATCACCCTCATAGAAGCAGGGTGGGTTGGAATAGAGGGCTTATGGATGGGAATTGGGAAGGAAGACAACATTTGAAATTTAAATAAGTAAAATAACCAATAAAAATTTAAAACATGATTGTAATTATTCCCACAGAAAATAACTGGAAACATAGAAAATGTTTCTGCCAGATATCAGAAAAATATTATATTCAAAATGTATTATCTAATAAAATACTGGTAATAATATGTATCAACATTATGTATTATCATTTGGTTTTGGCTAAAGAGAAGTGATTTTCATTTCTCGCTTTGTGTCATAATAGACTTCCCAAATTTCTCTAATGAGTATGTTATAATAATTAGAAAAATATTACTTTAGAAAATAAAATGTCAAATGAATTAACAATTTAATAAAGCAATGAATTAAAATATTAGTACCAAGAAAACTTAATATATTGTTACATGGCAAATACTTAATTTATACCAATTATTAAAAAGAAGAAAACAAGTTGAGCCCTCCTTCCATCTTTGGTTGCACATGACTTACCATACATAAGTATGGGCACATACATGCCAATGTGTCTAATGAACTTTACAGTACCTCCTTGGTCAGAATATAAACTTGCCTGCTATCTTGAAAGAGATGTATCTTATCCTTTTAAATCAATTAGAGATATCAATTTAATAAAAATTTAATGTATATTACTCATGCCTGCAGTGAAATAGGCATTGCATGTAATATTTAAAGTTCCGCTCTTATATACATATTCCCTTTGAGAGAGCATTATGAGATAAAAATGAGCACTTGGTGGCAGTTCCTTTGTCATGTCTAGAAGATGCTATCTTGGAGGAGGGATCCTGGTCCTCTGGATTTCAGTCTTTCTATGCCCTCTTTGGTCATTTGTACTGAGCTTTAGGTATAGTGGTTGCATTTTAGATGTATCAATTCAATTTGAGAATCTCACAATGATTTATTTTCTGCATTTTAATAAATTGTGGATCTCTGTAATATTCTCATCTGCTGCAAAAAGAAATTTCTTTGAGAAGGATTGAGAATTGCATTTATATGTGGATACACACACACACACACACACACACACACACATGTGAGTGCACTTGCAAGTGTCTGATGTATCTGGTGTGTTTTCTTTTTCATTATTAAGGCTCTGATCTGATGATTCAGACTTGGATTCTGGCTCCACCACCCTCTGCTGTGTGATCTCAGGATAGTCGTGGAATTTGGCTTTCTTGTCTGTAACGTGAGGACGACACTAATCCCCTTCTCAACCTTGTTATGGCAGGAATGCAAGCATTTCTGATTGGTCTGGTTGATCAGCTTCTGTTTGGATACTGCCATGTGCGCTTACATTTATGTGTCTCTAATACATTATTAAATGCCTTTCTACTTGGCTGATCTCTGAGAAATTCAGCAAAATGTCATCTTTCTCAGTTATGGTGTTAATTTGGCTCCAACACAGACAAAATTGAGCAATAAATGGTAATACATATTATAGTCAATATTACTGTTGCCACATTCATCTGTCATTTACAAAAGTAATCCATTTTAAGGATTAACTCACCATTAAAAGAATTTTAATAAATTATATTTACATTATATAACAAATATAATAAATTGAGATAATGATTTGACAGGGGAAATAATTTTGTAAGAGAATGACACACCACTTTAATTCTCTCACACTGGTGAGAAGAAAACCTACATGTACTTAACAAATAAATGATGCTCTGTGTGAAGCAAACACTACTACACACTGTGCAAGAGATTTTAAATAGCCAATAAAAATGATGCAGAAATGAGTCATTATAGGACATACTATGGATATCTATGCCAAGCAGAAGATAAGTCAGGTCAAAGGAGCCATCATTTATTTGGTAAGAAAATGTATCATAAGCCATAATTTTTAAGTATTAATTTGCAATATGCCATTATCAATCTGTAGAAGTAAATGCATAGTAAGATATTTTGCTTAATGATATTTAATAGTAAATGTTCTAAATATAACTATGAAATAATTGCTATTCTAAATAAAGAGCTATATACACTTGTGACTAATTCCAAAATAATTATCATATCATCACAGTGCAGTCACACTGTTCACTATAGTATGTTGACTTCATAGGATTTTAAAATTTAACCTTCCATCCATTTTGAGTCATAGGTGAACATATTGATAGTCTATGATTTCTCATGTAGAAATGACATTTCAATAAGAAAAATGAAGAGTAAGATTAGAAGCTGGACTAATTTCCTTCTGACTCTCAAGAGTAGAACATTGAGAAACATGGCACGAGTCTAAGCTGCATCTCTTGCTGAGTGTCAAACTATGTTCTTTCCAAAGGTAATGTGAAATGTCAGCTGAAATTTCAGTACATTTAGTTTCTATTTAAGTTGTAGGCTTGCTATTGACAGACACAATGACGACAATGGTGAAGATTCTACAACCCAGGAAGTGGTACTCGTCCTACCATCAATGGCACGGGCCTGAGTTTGTATTGACCTATTGATTCATTTTATCCAGTTATGATAAACAATATATATTTTAATTTCTTATTTATACTCCATATGACAGGAAACACATACCACATTATGCTAGCAAGTTTAGAATGAAAGAACACGTGGGAATTAAAATTTAAATAGAATTTTCTATCTAGTTGATTACGTACATTTGGGTAGTGTTGAAATATATTTACATATTGGGTTTTTATAAATTATAGTCTCTCTTTACAATAATTGTAAAGTATATATAGTTTGAATTCTTTGTTTTATTGAGGTCCTGAGGCCGAGGTTATGAGAAGTCATTACCAGGTGTGAGACAAATGAATTGTGAGAATTTGTTTGGCAGCGAAGCTCCAGAAGCGCCCCAAAGTGTAACATCCTTGCCGTTTCTCTTGGTCGCTCAGTGAAATATGTCAACCAGAGACATTGCTGATCACACCACTCCATTTTTATAAAGATTCTTATTTTTAAAATTACAGTTATATCATTTCCTTCTTCTCTTTCGGCCTGTATTCTATCCCTCAAAATCATGGTCTCTCTCTTTTTCCTAAATTGTTCTATACACACACACACACACACACACACACACACACACACACACACACACACANACACACACACACACACACACACACACACACACACACACACACACACACACACACACCCTAAGATCCTAAGTGCATAAATACAATCTGTTCAGTCCAGGAGATATTCCTTGTATGTGCATGGTTTCAGAACTGGTTGTTTGGATTCAGATCACCAGTTGGACGCCTGTGCCCTGGAGAAGACTATTTTCTGTTCTTGGCATTCTTTAGTGGCCTGTGGTTCTTGGTTTAGGGCTGAAGCCTTTTGAGACTTCCCCAGTGAGTGGCTATTTTTGTCATCATTGTTTTGGTCACTTAGGCAGCTATGTTTTTGAGGCTTCATTCTGACATTTCTAGGAGACACAATCTCCCAGAAAGCTTCCTGTTCCTCTGGCTCTTACCTTGTTATATCCTCTCTTCCACAATGATCCCAGAGCCTTAGGTGCGGGAGTTGTTAGTATACATGTTTGCTGCAAGATATAGGGAAACCAATCTGCAACAGAGCTGGGAATTTCCTCTTAGCTAGCTGGTTTTCAAAGCTCTGGAAGGTGATACATAGATTGCTGTGAAGAAAAGGCATCAGTGACCTTGTCCAAGTGTGAAATGCTGTGAATTAAATACCAAGCTTTTAGATAAGAGCACTCACTAGTGCAACAGTGGCACAACTGTGAGGTAATAGTCAACGCCCCCAGAACTGGATTTGCCGAGAGCACCACAGGAATAAATCCGTGCCAGTCAAATACCCAAGAATGATGATGTCTTGGTCCCTAGGGAGGAACCTACAACTATTGTTTAGCTAAAAAGATGCAAACCCAAGCCATCTTTAAAATCTTTATGTTTTTACTCATGGGAAAATGCATAACCTAGAGAAGTTTCCCTTTTGTAATAATCTTCTGCTCAAGCTGCTGAGAGTAGGAGACAATTGAGAGCTCAGTCCCACCACAGAGTACTTTTACCACTTTCTCTAAGGCACAGAACACATCACGTATGGGGAGTGGAAATAATATTAAGAGCTAGACGGTAAGGAGCAGGAATACAGAAGTCTATGTTATGGTCATGTATGATACAACCATTGCAATTGTGGTCTCACACCAGTTACAGTTAGCTGTCTGCACTGTGTCTGCACAAAATGGGTCAGATAATCAGTCAACTATGGGTAGGGGAGGGATCCATCGGACCATACCTGACCCATCAAACTATATCTTCTGGTGGATTCCAAGCAAGACAGTCGTTGACACTTGTGTACCCATACATAAGTCAAACCCCATGTTCACTCAGATGGGCCTGGTTAAACTCAGTGAATCACAGGACAAAACACAAGGACAGGAGTGGGGGACTGGGACTTCAAAAGTAGACAAGGGATAGACAGGGGTGGAAAAGAGATACAATAGAGTTGGGTACCAAAAGCAAGAATGCATTATATATATTTATGAAATTATTAAGAAGATTAATAAAAGTTTTTATACACATATAAAATAACTCCACTGACCCTTGCTTATAATAAAATTGAACAACAGATTTTCAGATTTGCATACCACCAAGATTCTGGATCCATTTAGGGACTCATTGAGAACTTAAAAGCAGAACATAATTTTATACACAGACTTACACGCAGATACACACAACAGACTGACAGACAGACACAAACACACAGAGACAGACAGACCCACTACACAGAGAGATAGACAGACACATTGGCAGATAGACAGACAGACACAGAGAGAAACATATACACAGAAAGACAGACAGATGGACAGACAGACACACACACACACACACACACACACACACACACACACACACACCATATCAGAACAGTTGTACAAAGCAGAACAAAGAAAATGTCTCCTACAGCTTCAGCCCATGTCTCAGGAGGAAAGAGAACTGAGAAACAGCATCAGCTGTTCCACCTGAGCTTATGCCCTTGAATTGATATTAAGTAACACATCACTCATTATTGCCTTTAATCTCCCTTGCTGATACCTTTTAATTTTTAAACAGGCCTATTTTACAAATCATATCCTCTTTCATGTGTTCTTCCAGCTATAGAATTAATTTTGCAAGCAAAATCTCTAAACAGTAAGCATAATAAGAATGAAACAGGTTAAAGCTCATTAGCAGCAGGGAGCAGATGTGGTAAAACTCAGGCAGTTCCTCTACATTTCCCTCTCAGTGGGGACATTGCACCAAGCTGTGAGTTAGTTGTATAGTACAATGCTTGGCTGGTATTTCAGCAATTGCACCTCTATTGCTTCAAGAGTAACACTAAGAATTCACTTTGATTTTTTGATTTTTTTGTTGCAATAATAACATCTACAAGGACCCTGCAGAGTTAAAACAGAAAGTTAAGCACCAACTGCAGGCTAATCAGGAAACCACACACACACAAACACACACTCTAGAAAAAAATATATGTATAATGTATATATAGAAAATAAATATTATTTTTATATACAAATAGTTATAGATTGTAAAATCATTTTATTTTTAAAACTATTATCTTCTTGAAATATAAAGATGCTCAGAGTCTGGATAAAACAGTAACTGTTTCAGTGAGACTTGCTTATTAGGCCATGCAATATTTAATGTTCATTAGGATGAATGTCACAGAACAGATAAAAGATTAATGTGTAAGGATCATAGCAACACACTGATTATGATATAAACTAAAAGCCAATGGATTCTGATATGGACTAATGCAATTTCAAATTATTAGACTAGGACTTCATGTTTTGTGTAGTTTTAAGATAGTGGTGTGTTTGAAGAAATGTAGACCAAAGTCTACCTTTTGACTTTCAACCAAAGTTAGGAACATAAAAAGGTGCAATTAGCAAATTGTGTTGAAATTTCCCCTAGACATTATAATACTCTCTGGGGACTAAAAGTACTTATTGTATTATCAAAATATTGTTGGAGAGATTACCTTCTGCGTTTTTTACCTTGGCTGGATATCCACAAGAGTTTGCGAGATCCTAACTTACTGTCAAAAGTGAATATACACTGTAGAACCAATCTACAGGTTTGCCTACAAATTAGAATGCAACAAAGACAAATGGAAAAATCGATTAATTTATGTGCTTCTCCTTAAAACTCAGTACATGACTCTCCAAGCTGATGCCTGATGTTTGTTAAATGTGCAGATTTAGGTATTTGCAACAGGTTCATGAAGTCATGTCTGATGGATGGTACGCATTTGGAATGATGCATTTTGCAGCACATCAGATGAACTCGCCTAAAGGCTGAGGGAAAGAGAAAAGAAAATGTACAGTTATGGGGTGCAGAGTTTGAAGGTATGTTCTGAGTGTTCCAGGTTTCTAACAAAATTCAAAAGGCTCCTCAGAAAAGAAATAGAATTAGTCTTAAATCCTAAAGCAGAAGTAAATGTTGAGGTAAACTTCAAGTAGAGGTTAAACTGTTTCATTAAAACTCAAATGCCAAGGTCAAATGTATCATTACATTAAGAAATTGACCAGAAGATCTTCGAACTGGTAATAAGGACACATGCTCCACTATGTTCATAGCAGCCTTATTTATAATAGCCAGAAGCTGGAAAGAACCCAGATGTCCCTCAATAGAGGAATG
>NC_034592.1:97886459-97897207 GCF_900095145.1 Mus pahari
AATAATAATAATAATAATAATAATAATAATAATAATAATAATAATAAATTCCTTAAAAAAAAAGAAGAAATTTACCTACAGAATGCTCACCTATATACTAAGTTCATTTGACTGCTCTGAATTGCTTGCTGCACAGTCCAATGTAAAAAGAGGCAAAATACTTTTACAGAATCTGTAAAACAAATACTGTGTGAACACTAAGATGCAACTGGGGCCCAGGACATGTAACAGTTAGATCACGTCTTTGGTCTTCAGATGCAGAATCTGGCAGGTACCAGTGGGAAGCGTAACCTCAGTAACCTGGGCCTGATATGCCCTTGACGACATGCCAGCTGGAAGATCATTCTAAGATTCTAGCATTGTGCTATGCAGACATACGTCTGAACACAGCTGCTCTCTTTTCGTTGTTTCCTGTAGAGATCCTGTGTCTATTGGGATTTTCCCAATGGTTTTCTACTGGAAATAGGGGATGTAAAGCTCCCAGTGATGCTTGTCTTTCTCTATACCTAGAGATTGAATATGAAGATCATTGAATATGAGATCGTTAAAATGAACAAATGTCTGCAGGTAAACAGCCAGGAAGCATAGCTTCAACCGTGAAGGCAACTACTGCCTAACAAAGGGCATGAAAAGTATGTTCTTTGGTTCCACAGGTACGGAATACTTCTAACATCATGTCTACCTTTGTGAGTAATTCGACCTGGGCTACTGTCTTCTTAACTGAAAATCAAGAAATGACAAGAAGAGAGGAATTACTGCTAATTCCTTGAAAGCAGTCCCACCACAGGGTTGAAAAGATGTTCATCATAATTCAGTTCCACTGACTGACCAGGTACAGGAAAGAGGGGACAGCAGAGTACTTACTGAAGTGGAGAGCAGTGTTCTGAGGGTGATTTTCAAACAAGAAGAGCAAAGAAATGCTTAATTTTTTTTTTACTGAGGCATAGCCTAGATCAATATTGAATTAATGGTGGATGATGGTTTCAGGTGAGAGACACTGCAGTCTGATATACAGTCATATGACAAAGAGCTGTTCAGAAGAAGAAGAAAAGAAGAGGAAGGGGAGGAGGAGGAAAAATGGAGAAGGAGTGGGAGGAGAAAAAGATGATGATGATGAAGATGATGATGAAGAAGAAGAAAAAGAGGAGGAGGAGAAGGAGAAGGAGGAAAAGAAGGAGGAGGAGGAGGAAGGGGAGGAGGAAAAAAGGAGAAGGAGGAAGAGAAGGAGGAGGAGGAGAAGGAGAAGGAGGAAGAAGAGAAGGAGGAGGAGGAGGAGAAGGAGGAGGAAGAGAAGAAGAAGGAGGAGGAGGAGGAGAAGAAGAAGAACGAGGAGGAGGAGGAGGAGGAGGAGGAGGAGGAGGAAGAGCAGCAGCAGCAGCAGCAGCAGCAGCAGCGAAGCAATAATAAACACTCCTGGCTGAATCCTGCCTAGAAGGTAGAGCTGAACACTGAGGTGAAAGTTTTAGGTCATTGCTGCTACCAAATCAGTGGTCACTTTCAAATGAAAGTTTGAACACAGCAAGTATTAAGGAGTCACAGGATCGTACAAATGCAGGACTGGACAAAGGCATAAGCATTATCCATGCTATCCACTCATTTTTTTTTATAAAAGGAAAACAGAACCCAGAAAGTTTCACCTGTTAACAGCTCTGCCCATCTTAGTCTGTTTCTACAGCTGATTATCTACCAGGAAGTCCAGTAGGAACACATCTCAGAAGCATCCACCAGCTTTCAACAGTGATGGGACCCCTTAAGGGGAAACTGTCCAGACTTGTTTATATCTTCTTAGACAATCTGGTAGAAGGGACAACATACAAGCCCTGAAAAACATGTTTAATACATGACTTGGACATTTTCTTTAAGTTGTATTTGAGAAGTATGGTTCACTTCGTGGTATGTTTCTCAAGCAGTGAAAGGATTGTCTTCTGGTTTAAATTCTTATATCAAAAATTGCATTTAAATTCCTCTTTTAGCATTCTTGCCATCTTCAGTTTGTGCTGATGCTTGAAATTTCCATTCTGGTGTTGGAACCACAAATGTATCTTTATGCTTTGATATCCCCCATCTTTCTCACATCCAGTTGCTTCTGGGAGTTAAGTTGTCTAACTTAGAAAAATCCACAGTAGTAGCCTATTGTATCTTTTGCTTTGAAGACTTTAGACTTGCTCATACTATGATTTAGTGACTAAAGATGTTTGCCTCAAAGCCTGATGATTGGAGTTCAAACCTCAGGATTCACATGAGAGAAGGAAAGAATTTCCTACGTCCAGTTAGTCTCTGGCTTCCATTCACTCACCGACAGAGGCATCAACACACAGACAAACTCTAAATAATAAAACAAAATAAAGATAAGCTATTGAGCAAGATATGATACTATATACCATTAACCCTATCACTCAGGGGGCTGACAAGTAAGAGTAAGTTCCAACAGTCTGTGGCTAGCCTGGGCTACATAGTCTCTCAGAATTGTCACGGCTTGAGCATCTAATATGACATAGCTAAAAAAAATGTATTATTACTTTATCACTTGAGTGGGATTTGCTAAGTTATGTCAACTTCATGAGAAAAATATAGGGGCTAGTTCTTCATTAAATAAAAAAATGTATCAGTGGTCATACAATCAATGATGAATTGATAATATTTTTGATACATTTACCTTCTGCAACAGCCATTTAACAAGTTCTTGTACAAATACAGCTTTATGCTCTTCGTTTTCCAAATTTTGAGAACAAATTGATGTTTCCTTCTGGTATTTTCATACATATTTTCGGTTGTTCCCCACCACTGTTCTTCCTGTCAGCCCTCAGAACCTGTTTGTACTTGCCCTTTCCACCTTCAGTAACCTCCCCCTGCCTACATTCATGTTACATGTGTTTTCTTGGTCTCAACACCACCACCCCTCCGTGTTTTCTAGTATTTTATTTTTTTCCTTTCACACAGTAATCAAAATGGTCATGGAAATTCTTGTTTCCCAGGAAGACATTCAATGTAGGGAAAAAATAAGAGGAAATGTATTCTACAAGATGCTGTCATCACTTTTGTTCTGTAACTAATAGGCAAAGAAATGTCAGGGTTAAACAACTAACAGTCTGATTTTAGAAATGACACCTATGAGTGAGCCAAGGACAGAATTTACTATCCCCCTCCCTGAATGGTGAAGAAGATATCAGGAAAAGTCAACCAATTAGTCAACACTCAACCAACAGATGGACTGACTGTCCCACCCACTTGTCTGGGACTTTCAAAAGGGGCCGAGAGATCACAGGGAAGCACACTGTGAACGTGATGAGCTACCCAAGGGGAGAAGGAAACAAACAGAAGTGGTTCATGGGAGCTCTCAGAAAATGCCTTGCCACAGTGCTCCCTTCACACCCCTGTTTTGATGTGGAGTCTTCATCGGGAATCTATTATAATTGACTTTTGCTCAGAGCATCTAATATGACAAGGTAGGCAGGAGGACTGTGATGCCAATCAAAGAGCAGCACAAGAAAACCTTGTTAAGAGTACTCATTTACTTCTTAACAGCGCCTTTCTGTATTCTTTTTAATGCTGCCCTCTAGGATTCATTTCTATTTCCTCCTGAAGTTCCATATTTTTATGAGAGTCTTCTTATTCATGTTGCCCAGAAACAAAGAGCCCACGGCTTCCTGACATTGGCTCTTTTTAAGATGCGCTCTATTCCCCAATTTTGAGCCAGAGTCAAAGGAAAAGATAATGTATAAGCACAGAGAGACCTGAAGCTTGATAGAGAATCTTCCTTTTTCCAAAGAAAGAGAGAGAATACCACTTCCTCATTAAAAATAAAAGCCCAGAAGCCACTTGCTGACATCGGCCCCCTGAAAACCTAGGCCCTTTCAGCTCATCAGAGTACACAATAGTCCTGTTGTGTATAATGGAAAAGAAAAAATCCCAACAAAACTCATCATATCTAACAGTAAACTATTTTGGTTATGAGTTTCTTCAGATATAGCAATGGTGTGCATTCTCTTTTAGAATCAAATATGGCCAGTTGGATACACAATTGCCTACAGGATCACAAAATCCCATTTGTTTCAGATTCTCTTGAAATTAGCTAACCCCAGCACTCACTGGACTCTAAGCACTGTGTTCAACCTTCTGTTTCCTATGCTTCACTTTAACCCATCTCACTGCTATGTGGACCACTGTTGATACAATCATCTTATATAAGAGGGATTTAATGTTTTGGAGGTTAAACCAAACAGTTGGGTAAACTGATAACCATGGCGTTGGTATTGAAGGTATGGAATGCTCATCTAATCAAGTTCAAGTTCAAGAATAGAGGCAAGAAGAGTTAAAGAACAGTCTAGGATGTCTATCTTTGCCCACATAACTGCCTGGATTGCATGAATTTAGACTCTTAAAATGACTTTTAAGCAGATCTGGCAGTAAGCTGGGATTTATGGGTAGTCCTCAATAGATGACTTAAGATAAGGATACTTAAAAGTATCCTACCAGTTGGTAAAAGTGCCCAGGTTGTGTTGTTTTCTGACTCAGAATTCCCATGGAAAAGCCACTTAAGAGTTTATGTCTACTTTTCTAGACGTTGACTGACTAAAGCCAGCAGGTCAGGCTATCATAGTCTGGTCTCTGGGCATTTATGGCTCCAAGGGAATATCCTTGGGGCAGCTGGCCTCGTCCTGCAAGGACTTCAGCTTCCATGGTGATTTGGTAATTAAGGAAACCGGCAAAAGCAGAAGACCACACAGTCCCAAGTGTCAGCTGACTGGCATCCCACAGATGGGGTGCTGCAGCAGACAGCAACAACATGACTGCGGATGGTAAGGCTAAGGAAGAATTATGAATCTTGATTTAAAAAGAATATTCCCAGTTAGTAGAGTGGGTTATTCAACCATGAAATAAAACACAGTGGTGAAAGAAAACCTGGTGTTGAAGTACAAGCCTGCTGTTTAAAGGAAAGGAGCAAAAATGGTTCTCAAAATGCTCACTAAACTATTTCACTGTGTTAAATAGATCACAGAATAAAAAATGATCACAAGTGTCAAACGTTGACATGCCTAATCCACTTATATTTTAAAAAATGTCTTAAGTGTTGGCAATTTGGCGTTTTTGAGTTATTATTAATCATTTATTTCAGTGATAAAAGAATCCTTGATAGAGATTGTAATCTTAATAATAAAGGAATATACAGGTACAGGGGACCCTAAGAGTGACAGAAAATCTCTCCCCTTTTCTATAGAGAGAGCAACGAACAGCAATAGAAATCTTTCTTTGTTGAAAATTTAAGCCAGTAAACTATTTGCTGAAACTCTCTCTGTCTTCTGCCCACTTCCTGGTGCTATGGGAGAAAGTGGGAGGAGCAGCAGAGAGAGTGGAATAATAATGACAAGAGGCTGAGAAAGCCAAACTAGCAAAAACCTGTCCAAACTGAATAGCCGAACTACAATGTAGACTCTGATTCTGAAATCCAACAATGGCTTACTTATTAACTACTTGGTTATACTGAATACATACATCAAAAAGGACTTTGCTAAAGTCTTTATGCCCTTCTCTATTTTCTCATATCACCAATTAAATTCCTTATGTTAAAGATAGCACTGACACCGAGGCGTTTGTATTTGTAGCGTGTTTAAAAATATTTTGGGCAGAGGGCTTAGAGAGATATTACTTGCTGTTCTTCCACTGGGTCTAGATTTAGGTTTTAGTATTCACATTGGATGGTGGCTCATAACCACCTATAACTCCAGCTCCAGGAGCATCCTTTGCCTCTGGCTTCCCTAAGGACACCTACGCTCCTTGGTGTGTGTGTGTGTTACACAAAGTATTAAAAATATTTTTAAAATCTAATTAGAATTTTTGATCAAAAGGCATTGTACAAAAGACATCAAAGAACTAATGAAACAACGAAAGAAAGGATCCAATTTTATCATTTTCAAAGATGGAGAGTGTCAGGTGAATATAAGGTGTCTTGATCAAGTCTGCCCACTACTTGCTCCCCTTCAGTTCTTCCCATACATCTTTTTGCTTTTCTCTCTCTTCTTCATGTGCTCATTTTGAAACTCAGTGGTACCAGAGTGTGGTAACAGCCATGCACTGGAACCTGGGCAGCCTACCAGGGGAAGCCTCCTTGAAAGAAGTTGACTCTTCCTCTCTGCATCTACCAGGTACAATTGAGCTTAGTCTGGATAATAAAAAAGTCCTTCCAGAAAGCAACATTAAGGCATATTGGGGTTCACTTGAATGTGTCACCATATTCAAACAGGTGCCTATCTCTTTAAATAAAACAACTCTTTGGAATTCCTGAATGACTTCTCCATTGTTTCTGTACTCAAATTTGGATGCCCATGCCACACACCACCCTAATTATACCACAAATCCAGAGCCTCACTAGTGGGTCATGTTAGCTTTTCATTTTAAAAGCCCAAAGCAGGAACTTCTTCTGATTCCTGTAGTCAGAGGATGTCTAAAATCCAGGGGATGATTGGCCAGTAATTCTGCCATCTTGAATGCAGCCACAGACTCTGTTTGTGGGAGGATCTTTCTATCTCGTGTAGCAATGCATCATTTTAAAATGGGAACTACGTGCTGAATATGCATCACTGAACATCGAGGGAAAAAAATGGCAGCAATGGTGAGGGAGAGCATTCATAAATAATACCAACTGTTATTTTCATTGTGGGGCCAAGCTAAAACCTGTTAGTCTTGTCATTCTGATCTATTGGTTTTGTTTATTATTTTCAAAAGGTCAATGATGTAGATTTACATCTTGTAGTGGACATTACATGGACTTTCGGCCTACCCTCTCTTCCCCAAAGGAAAGAAACTAAACCTAACAGATAGCTATGGCTGGGGACTTGAATACTACAAAAATGAGCCAGTCAGTCCCTTCATAAAGTATAACCAGAGCTTAAGAAGTTGCCAGTGACTGTTATGCATTCACACCTGAAGAGAAGGAAATCATGCTTCAGGATTTTAGCTATTTTAGGATACTTTAGTGATGTTTCAAATAAGGACCGCGATTCTGCAGTCGCAGGATATTACCCTCATAGAAGTTGTTTTTTCTGAACTACTTTTGGGCCTTCCTGGGAAAGATAGCCACATGCTGCTCTGATGTAGGAAAAAATGTGAAGACATGAGGTGGCTTCCGGTTTCTCTTTCATTTCAGTCTTGTCCTTGCCTCCATTCAAGAACAGTGATTAAGTTTCTAGAAATAGCTGGGCGTCTCCTGAGCAGCCAGCTTGATTTTATCCAATCAACATTGCCAACTCTGTCTCGGACTGTACTTTCTTTTTGCATAGACTACTAAAAATTCTTCTATGCAAAGCTGACAGGAGCATAGGCCTCATATATATATATATATATATATATATATATATATATATATATATATATATATNTNNATATGATCTTGGTTGGCATCATTTTATTGCAATCTAAAATACATTTAGTCAACATGCAATATGAACCAGGTACTGTGTATCCAATTTCATAACACGGAACTTTTTATAATATGCACTTTTCTAAGCTATAGAACATGAATACTAGGCTCCTAATTTTTAAGGCTACAGATTGCAGCCATAGAGCCACATTTATCCAAACTAGAGAATTAACTCACTTCATTTCTGGCAAGAAAGATGGTTTTCTATAAATTCCAATCACATCATATGGTTTGGTGCAAAATGAACTATCTATATGCATGAAACTAATTGCTTAATAGCCCCACTAACATATGCTTCCTGAAAAATGTACACACACACACAACAAATGTAATTGCTGAAATCCTTTGCTCCAGAGTCTTAGCAGAAAGTTGTAAGTAAACCAAGAAACTTGCATATGAAATCAGTCATTTATTCTACCCTGTGCATCAAGAGCATGATAGTACCATTTACCTCGGAGGGCTATGTGGCTATTCTGTCTCTGAAAACCAACTTCATTACGTGGACAAATATGGAGTGTTTTAAGCATTTTCTAAAAGAAACAAAGTGTATTACAGGCTCAGAAATCTTTATCTGAATGATCATCACGGAAGGAAGCTGAACTGATGGAAAGCTATGTATCATGTCCCAGTTAGGTTTCTACTCTTGTGATAAGCATTATGAGCTAAAGCAAGGGAGGGGAGATTGTTTTCCTTCTTACTTTACAGCTAATTGTTCATTGTACAGAGAATTCAGTTCATAAATTCAATGCAGGAGCTGAAGCAGAGGCCTTGAAAGAACTGTTCTTCATGGTTTGCTCAGCCCACTTCCTTTGCAACCACTTGCCCAGTGGTGGCACCTCCTTTAATAGGCCAGCCCCCCCCCCCCCACCAATCATTAGTCAAGAAGATGCCTTAGAGACTTGTCTACAGGCAATCAGTGTGTGTGGGGGGGAATCTCTACTCAATTGAGGGTCCTCTTCCCAAAGAATTATAGCTTTTGTCAAATTGGCAACAACAGCGGGATACTTTGAATATGAATACAGATGATACCTCACAGTAAATCAACTCCACCTGGATGTGACTATGAAATAGAAGAGTAACATTCTAATTAATTTATGTATGTATAGTTATGCTTGTGTATATGCGGTGGGTGGGTGGTATATACACTTGTGTGTGCATGCCTATATGAATGTGTGTGTGTGTGTGTGTGTGTGTGTGTGTGTGCTTTTGTGTGTGTGCCTGTGTGTGTGTGTGCCTTTGTGTGCCTATGTGCATGCATCTTCCAGAGGAAGATGTGTCCAGCTCTTTTGTTCTCTGCTTTATTTCTTTGAGTTAGAATCTCTTACAGAACCTGGAGTGAGGCTGACACCAGGAGCACCCCCCACCGCCAGCTATCCTGCCTCTGTGTCCACAATGCTGGGGTTGCAGGTGCACAAATGACAGAGCCTAACATTTTGTGTGGTTCCTAGGATCCAAACTCAGGTCTGCATTCTTGTGCAGAAAGCATTCTTACACACTTCCATTTCTCTAGGTTGCTAGAATATTCTTAAGTACAGAAATAATTTTAAACATACATTGTCTCCTTCCTAGCTAAGTGATGTATCAGCATTTTTGAATGCTTTTCTTTTAAAGGTTTTTGCCTAGGTGACTCAACTGAATATATGAAGTATATCACATATAGTAAGATTAAATATCTCAGTTGTAGAATAACAATTTTCTCCCAATTCAAAAAGAAAGTAATGTGTCCTGTATAAGGACCCCTTAGTCATTTCTCTATCCTAGTTAAGCGCCGTGCGTAGCTCAACAAAATTAATTAGAATTCAATGAGTGTCACTTGGTTGAATAAATAAATGAATGAAATAATCAAAGACTTTCAGGAATAGATATTTAGCCTATTCTTTTTTCTTTTTTATTAAGTATTTTATTTACTTATATGTCAAATGTTGTCCCCCTTCCTGGTCTCCCCTATACACACACACCCTATTCCCCATCCCCTTTGCCTATAAGAGGGTGCTCCACAACCCACCCACCCATTCCTGGTTCACCCCTGCAGCATCCACTTTCGCTGGGGTAACAAGCCTGCACAGGAGCAAGCACCTCCCCTCCCACTGATGCCAGATAAGGCAATCCTCTGCTGCATATATAGTTAAAGCCATGTACCCTTCCATGCATATACTCTTTGGTTGGTGGTTTAGTCCCTGGCAGCTCTGGGAGAATCCAGTTAGTTGTTGTTCTTCCTATGGGGTTGCAATCCCCTTCTGTTCCTTCAGTCCTTCCCCTAACTCCTCCATTGGGGTCCCTGGTCTCAGATCAGTGGTTGGCTGTAAGCATCTCTATCTGTCTTAGTCACACTTAGCAATAGTGTAGGGGTTTGGTGTCTTCAGATGGGATGGGTCTCAAGGTGGGGCAGTCTCAGTCTCTCCTCCATTTTTGTCTCTGTGTTTCCTTTAGACGGGAACAATTCTGGGTTAAAAATTTTGAGATGGGTGGGTGGCTCTATTCCCTCCACTGAGGCCATGTCTCTCTACTGGAGGTGGTCTCTTCAGGTTTTATCTCTCCACTGTTCGGTATTTTGACTAATGTCATCCCCGTTGGGTCCTGGGAGCCTCTTGTATCCCTGGCATCTGGGACTTTCTAGTGATCAACCCCCATTCTCTACCCCCTACCGCATGCTACTTATTTCTATTCTTTCTCCTGGCCTTCTGGAATTCCCTCCTGTCTCTTCCCATACCTGGTCCTGACCCTCTTTTTTTCTTCCCCTCCCCTCTTACACTCAGATCCCGCTTTCCTTCTGCCTCCTGTGATTACTTTTCCCCATTCTAAGTGTTACTGATGCATCTACACTTTGGTCTTTCTTTTTGTTAAGATTTATATGGTCTGTAAGTTGTATCGTGGGTATTCTGAGCTTTGGGGTTGAAATCTACTTATCAGTGAGTACGAGTCAAGTATGTCCTTTGAGATCTGCTACCTCACCCAGGATGATATTTTCTAGTTCCACTCATTTGCCTACAAAAATTGTTCAGTTGTCTTTTTCAATAGATGAGTAGTATTCCATTGTGTAAATGTACTACATTTTCTGTATTCATTCTTCCACTGAGGGAAATCTGAGTTGGTTACAGTTTCTGGCTATTATAAATAAGGCTACTATGAAGATAATGGTGCATATGTCCTTGTTATATGTTAGAGGATCTTTTGGGTATATGCTCAGTAGTAGTATACCTGGATCTTCAGGTAGAACTAGTTCCAATTTTCTGAGGAACTACCAGATTGATTTCCAAAGTGTTACCAGCTTGCAATCCCACCAGCAATGGAGTGTTCCTCTTTCTCCACATCCTTACCAGCATCTGCTATT
>NC_034592.1:97898022-97900358 GCF_900095145.1 Mus pahari
TGGGAAGAGAGGCCCCTTGGTCTTGCAAACTTTATATGACCCAGCACAAGGCAAGGCCTGGGCCAAGTAGTGGGAGTGGGTGTGTAGGGGAGCAGAGGTGGGGGGAGGGGTATAGGAAACTTTCGGGATAGCATTTGAAATGTAAATAAAGAAAATAATAATAATAATAATAATAATAATAATAATAATAAAAGAATTCTTTGTTTAGTTCTGTACCCCATTTTTAATTGGGTTATTTGGTTTTCTGGAATCTAACTTCTTGAATTCGTTGTATATTTTGAATATTAGTCTTCTATCAGATGTAGGGTTAGTAAAGATCTTTTCCCAATCTGTAGGTTGCCATTTTGTCCTATTGACAGTGTCTTTTGCCTTACAGAAGCTGTTCAGTTTCATGGAACATCCATTCGTCAATTGTTGGTCTTAGATCCTGAGCCATTGGTGTTCTTCTGTTCAGGAAAATTTCCTATGTGCTGATGTGTTCGAGGCTCTTTTCCATTTTCCCTTTCGTTAGATTCAGCCTATCTGGTTTTATGTAGAGGTTCTTGATTCACATGGACTTAAGCTTTATACAAGGGGATAAAAATGGATCAATTTGCAATCTTCTATATGCAGACTGCCAGGGAGACCAGTACCAATTTTTGAAGATGCTTTCTTTTTTCCACAGTATGTTTTGGCTTCTTTGTCAATGAACAAGTGTCCATAGGAATGTGGTTTTATTTCTGAGTCTTCAATTCTATCCCATTGATCTACCAGTCTGTCTCTGTACCAGTACCATTCAGTTTTTATCACTATGGCTAAGTAGTATAGCTTGAGGTAAGGGAGGTGATTCTTCCAGAAGTCCTTTTGTTGTTTAGAATTGTTTTTGCTATCCTGTTTTTTTTGTTATTTTAGATGAAGTTGAGAAAAGTTCTTTCTATATCTGTGAAGAATTGATTTGGAATTTTGATTGGAATTGAATTGAATCTGTAGATTGGTTTTGGTAAGATGGCCGTATTTACTATGTTAATTCTAAAGATACATGAGTATGGGTGATCTTCCATCTTCTGGCATCTTCAATTTTTTTTTCTTCAAAGACTTGAAGTTCTTGTCATGCAGATCTTTCACTTGCTTGGTTAGAGTTACACCAAGATATTTTATATTATTTGTGACTACTGTGAAGGGTATTATTTCCCTAATTCCTTTCTAAGCCCATGTATCCTTTGTGTAGAGGAAGGCTACTGACTTGTATAAGTTAATTTTATATCCAGCCACTTTGCTAATGTTGTATATCAGGTATAGGAGTTCTCTGGTAGAAGTTTTTTTGTTGCTTATGTATACTATCATATCATCTGTAGTAAATAGTGATTCCTTAACTTCTTCCTTTCCAATTTGTGTCCCTTTGATCTCCCTCCTTTTTTTTTCCTAATTGCTCTAGCTAGAACTTCTAGTACTATATTGAATAAATAGGGAGAGAGCGGGCAGCCTTGACCTGTACCTGATTTTAGTGGTTTTGATTCAAGTTTCTCTCCATTTAATTTGATGTTTGCTGTTGTTTTGCTGTATATTGATTTTATGTTTTAGTATGTGGCTGAATTCCTGATCTTTCCAAGACTTTTAACATGAAGTGTTTTGTATTTTGTCAAAGGCTTTTTCAGCATCTAATAAGATGATCATGTGATTTTTTTTCTTTGAGTTTGGTTACATAGTGGATTACATTGATGGATTTCCATATATTGAATCATCCCTGTGTCCCTGGGATGAAGCCTACATGATCATGGTGGATGATGGTTTTGATGTGTTTTTAAATTCGGTTTGGTAGAATTTTATTGAGTATTTTTGCATTTTTTTTCATAAGCAAAACTGGTCTGAAGTTCTTTTTCTTTGTTGGGTTTTTGTGTGGTTTAGGTATCACCATAACTGTGGCTTTATAGAATGAATTAGGTAGTGTTCCTTCTGTTTCTATTTTGTGGAATAGTTTGAGAAGTACTGTTATTAGGTCTTCTTTGAAGGTCTAATAGAATTCTGCACTAAGTCCACATAGCTCTGAGCTTTTTTTTGGTTGAGAGAATTTTTTTTCGTATTTTTTATATTATTATTATTTTCTTTATTTACATTTCAAATGCTATCCTGAAAGTTCCCTATTCCCCCCCCCCTGCCCCTGCTCCTCTACCCACCCACTCCCACTACTTGGCCCTGGCCTTCCCCTGTGCTGGATCTTCCAATGATGGCCGATTAGGCCATCTTCTGCTACATATGCATCTAGAGACATGAGCTCAGGGGGTACTGGTTAGTTCATATTGTTGTTGCACCTACAGGGTTGCAGCCCCCTTCAGCTCCTTGGGTACTTTCTCTAGCTC
>NC_034592.1:97900823-97917794 GCF_900095145.1 Mus pahari
TTTCTGTATCCATTCCTCTATTGAGGGACATCTGGGTTCTTTCCAGCTTCTGGCTATTATAAATAAGCCTGCTATGAACGTAGTGGAGCATGTGTCCTTATTACCAGTTGGAAGATCTTCTGGGTATATGCCCAGAAGAGGTATTGCTGGGTCCTCCGGTACTACTATGTCCAGTTTTCTGAGGAACCACCAGACTGATTTCCAGAGTGGTTGTACAAGCTTGCAACCCCACCAGCAATGGAGGAGTGTTCCTCTTTCTCCACAACCTCACCAGCATCTGCTGTCACCTGAATTTTTAATCTTAGCCATTCTGACTGGTATGAGATGGAATCTCAGGGTTGTTTTGATTTGCATTTCCCTGATGACTAAGAATGTTGAACATTTTTTCAGGTGTTTGGTTGAGAGAATTTTAATGACTGCTTTTATTTCTTTAGGGGTTATGGAACTGTTTAGATAGTTTGTGTGGTCCTGATTTAACTTTGGTACCTGGTATCTGTCTAGAAAATCATACATTTCATCTAGATTTTCCTGTTTTCTTGAGTATAGGCTTTTGTAGTGGGATATGATGGTATTTTGAATTTCCTCAGTCTCTGTTGTTATGTCTCATTTCTGATTTTGTTAATTTGGATACTGTCTCCATGTCTTTTAGTTAATTTGGCCAGGGGTTTACCTATCTTTTTTATTTTCTCAATGAACCAGATATTACTTTTATAGATTATTTATATACAGTTTTCTTTGTTTCTAAGTGGTTGATTTCAGCCCTGAGTTTGATTATTTCCTGCCATCTACTCCTCTTGGATTTGTTTGCTTCTTTTTTTCTAGAGCTATCAGATGTGTTGTGAAGTTGCTAGTATAGGATCTTTCCAATTTCTTTATGAAGGCACTCAGTGCTTTAAATTTTCCTCTTAGCACTGCTTTCATTGTGTCCAATATGTTTGGGTATGATGTGCCTTCATTTTAGTTAATTTCTAGAAAGTCTTAATTTCTTTATTTCTTCCCAGACCAGATAGTCATTTAGTATAGAGATATTCAGTTTTCATGAGTATGTGGGCTCTCTGTTGTTTTTGTTGTTATCAAAGTCTTAGTCTGAGGTGATCTGATAGAGTGGATGGTATTATTTCAACCTTCTTGTATCTATTGAGGCTTGTTTTGTGTCCCATTGTATAGTCAGTTTTAGAGAAGGTGCCATGAGTTGCTGAGAAGAAGGTATATTCTATTGTTTTAGGGTGAAATGTTCTGTAGTTACCTGCTAAATCCATTTGGTTTATAACTTCTTTTTGTTTCCCCGTGTCTCTGTTTAGTTTCTGTTTCCATGATCTGTCCATTGGTGAGAGTGTGGCATTTACTCCACTTTTACTGTGTGAGGTTCAATGTGTTTTGTGAATTTCAGTAACATTTCTTTTATGAATATGAGGCACTTGTATTTGAGTAATAGATGCTCAGAACTGAGAGTGCCTCTTGGTGGATTTTTCCTATGATGAGTATGAAGTGTTGTTCCCCATCTCTTTTGATAACTTTTGGTTGAAAGTCTATTTTATTGGATATAAGAATGGCTACTCAAGCTTTTTTCTTGGGATTATTTGCTTGAGAAAAATTTCAAGCCTTTTAATCTGAGGTAGTGTCTGTCTTTGTCACTGTGGTGTGTTTCCTTCATGCAGCAAAATGCTGAGTCCAGTCTGTTCTCCAATGTCTTTTTATTGGGGAATTGAGTCCATTGATGTTGAGAAATATTAAAGACCAATGATAGTTGCTTCCTGTTATTTTTGTTGTTAGATGTGGAATTATGTTTGTTTGGTTCTCTTCTTTTGGGTTGGTTATGATGATGTGTTTCTTGGTTTTCCTTGGGTGCAGTTTCTCTTCTTGTTGGAGTTTTTCTTCTGTTATCCTCTGTTGAACTGGATTAGTGGGAGAATATTGTTTAAACTTGGTTTTGTTATGCAATATCTAGGTTTCTCCATCTATGGTGGTAGATAGTTTTGCTGGGTCTAGTAGCCTTTGTTGACATTTGTGTTCTCTTAGGGTCTGAATGACTGTCCTAGATCTTCTGGCTTTTAGAGTCTATGTTGAGAAGTCCAGTATAATTTTTATAGGTTTGCCTTTATATGTTACTTGGCCTTTTTCCCTTACCACTTTTAATATTCTCTGTTTGTTGTGTGTACTTAGTGTTTCGATTATTGTGTGACAGGAATATTTTCTGGTCCAATCTATTTGGTGATCTGTAGGCTTCTTGTATGCTTATTGCTATATCTTTTGGTTAGAGAAGTTTTCTTTTATGATTTTGTTGAAGATGCTTTTTGGCCCTTTGAACTGGGAATCTTCACTCTCTTCTGTTCTTATTATTCTTAGATGCAATGTGTCCTAAATGTTCTGGATGTTTTATGGTTAAGAGATTTTTGTACTTTGTATTTTCTTTGACTGTTGTACCAATATTTTCTATGGTATCTTCTATGTCTTATATTCTCTCTTCTATCTCTTGTATTCTGTTGGTGATGCTTACATCTGTAACTACTGATCTCTTTCCTAGGTTTTCCATCTCCAAGGTTGCCTCCCTTTGTGATTTCTTTATTGTTTCTATTTCCCTTTTAATATCCTGGTGATTTTTATTCAATTCCTTCACCTGTTTGTGTGTTTCTTTAAGGGATTTATGTGTTTCCTCTATTGGGGTTTCTACCTGTTTACCTGTATTCTCCTATATTTCTTTAAGGAGTTATTTATGTCCTACTTAAGATCCTCTATCATCTTCATGAAATAGTTTTTTAAGTCAGAATCTTGCTTTTCATTTGTGTTAGCGTATATGCATAGAATTTGCTGCAATTGTTCTGTGACATTTTAAGTATTTGATTGTAGAATATATCATATATATATTCTACATATGTATATAACATATTCCTTTCATATATATATAAAATCATTGATTTTGTTGAAGATATATATACAAAATCGTTGTACCATTTATTAACTTACTTTTTTGTTTGTTTGTAGTAGTCTTAGGGGTCAACTCAAAGCTTTATACACACTAAGTAAGCTCGATTTATGGTCCTGAACATTGCCATTTTTGAAGAGAACTTTATGTTTCTTTTTTTTTTTTTTTTGGTTTTTTGAGACAGGGTTTCTCTGTATAGCCCTGACTGTCCTGGAACTCACTTGGTAGACCAGGCTGGTCTCGAACTCAGAAATCCGCCTGCCTCTGCCTCCCAAGTGCTGGGATTAAAGGCCTGCGCCACCAGGCCTGGCTGAACTTTATGTTTCTAAAACATAGAATTCCTTTCATATATATATATATGAAAGGAATATGTTATATACCTTTCTTTCAGTGTTTAAAAACCATGTTTTACCATTCTGAATCGTTGTACCATTTATTAACTTACTTTTTTGTTTGTTTGTAGTAGTCTTAGGGGTCAACTCAAAGCTTTATACACACTAACTAAGCTCCATTTATGGTCCTGAACATTGCCATTTTTGAAGAGAACTTTATGTTTCTAAAATAAGCACACCAGGATTTTGACTGATGAGCTAAAATTATGCCTAATTGTTAAATCCATTAACTGCCATCTTATAATTTCTCTTTCAGAAGAGTTGCTCTCGACAAGTATTTATCTTTTCATATATCACTTAGAAAAGTTTTAAGAATTCTGCTAGGTAAAGGTTTTATACAATTCACACTTGGCATGTTAATAATGATTTCAAAATTGTGACTTTATCCCCAAATCAAGATGCTGTTTAGGAATGTAAAATTTAAAAATATATATGTCGTATCCTGCCATGTTAATTTTTCTTTAGCTGAAGTGAGTGTTTTGTTGTTATTGTTGCCAATTTTCTTTCATAGTAGAAGGTACTCATCACAAATACACATTTATTTAATGGACAAGTCAGAAACAGTTTCAGAATTCTATGATATGAGCCAAATTTCATGATTTCATTTTACCATGTTCTTCTGAAAGTGAGAGGGTAAACCCTAGAAATCTTAAGGTATACTTGACCTGGACAGTATCACATGACTTTCACTATCTCATACAGATAAATGAGCTCTTCCTCTTGTTGGTAATGCACCATTTATTAGTTCAATTATGCCTTACTGAATTGGTAAAGAATTCTTGAAATCCTTAAGCACTTGCTTGGTATTCTTGCTTTGTCCCAGATACTAATGAGGATTTCTTCAGCTATTTACAAGTAGTGGCTCTTTGAGGCACAGGAGAAAAGCCTTCACTGATATAAACAAGGAATAGTGGCTTAGACATTTGCCCACAGAGTTGGGAACATGAAGGAATGAACGACTTAACAAATGTCCCATGTAGCTACTGGGAATTTATTCAACAAAAGGTATCCTTTTCCTTCATAATTTTCAGGGTAAAGATCTCTTCCATTTCTCTTAAAGCACTTGCTGAATTTATTGGACCATTCTAACCAACCTTTCATGCTAGAATATGTTCAACATAAATATATTTCCACTTAGGGCAGAAACCTATTAGAAAATGTATTATTTTAGCCTGTTACATTGAGCCAACTTATAGTCTACTGAGGCAATGTAACCTAGCCCGAAGCAATCACTGGGTATGTTTTAGCTATAAAATACTCTCTGAATATCATTTAGAACCCAAAGACTTTTATTGGCACTTTAAAAAAAACTGAATCTCTTAGATTGGAGAGACTATCCAATCTGATACAATTTTAGTTGGGTTTTGAGCTTCTAGTCACTCAGCAAAAAGGCAGAATTCAAACATAGGCTATTACGGATTTGCTATTATTATTATTATTATTATTATTATTATTATTATTATTATTAAATTTTTAACATGAGAGAGAGTCACAAACAGCCATCAGAACAAAATGATTTATCTTCTCTTGGCTCTTACAGAGTCAATGTCCTGAGAGGAAAGGAAAGCCAATATACCTGTGAACTTCAGTGAGAAAATGGAAAAATCACTTACAGTTTTCAAATAAAACAGACTGCTTCAGGGGAAAGGGGAGTCTGGAAAAACCTCTTCTATGGACACAGCTCTGCAAAGCAACTATTTCCCATGACTAATGGAAAAAATAGATACAATCCCCTCTCTTTCCACTATGGTGATATTAAGAAAGCCTTAAGTTTTTGGTTTTTGAGTTTTTTTTTTTTAATTTTTTTTTTTTGATTAATTCTCTTATATTTTTTCAAAGCAATGAGTAGAAATCATGACATTTCTGTGCTGCCATTTCTAACTCTTGATAAATGTTTGCTGGCTTTGCCTCTGCTATTATTGCTGCTTGTGGACGTTGTACATCGTGGTGCGGAGCCTAGTGCGCACCACGATGTACAACGTCCACAAGCAGTAAATTTTGTCTCTGTACCTATAACCTTTCATGAGAGTTATGTTCCTTATTCTAAGGAGGAATGAAGTATCCACAAATGGTCATCCTTCTTGATTTTCTTCTGTTTTCCATAATGTGTCTTGGATAATCCAAGTTTCTGGGCTAATATCCGCTTATCTGCTTGTGGACGTTGTACATCGTGGTGCGGAGCCTAGTGCGCACCACGATGTACAACGTCCACAAGCAGTAATCCAAGTTTCTGGGCTAATATCCGCTTATCAGTGAGTACATATCTAGCGACTTCTTTTGTGATTGGGTTACCTCACTAAGGATGATATCCTCCAAATACATCCATTTGCCCAAGAATTTCATAAATTCATTGTTTTTAATGGCTGAGTAGTACTCCATTGTGTAAATGTACCACAGTTTCTGTATCCATTCCTCTATTGAGGGACATCTGGGTTCTTTCCAGCTTCTGGCTATTATAAATAAGGCTGCTATCTCTGATTTTCTTTAGGTAAAGTCTCTTAAGATCATCTTATGCACTTCAAACATCTAATTATTCGATTCAGATGTCTTCCTATTTTCTAAAACTCATTTATTCTCTTTACGTTCTTTTCTGCCAAAGATTTCATTAGATTTACAAATAGAACAGTAACATAGCATCCATAAACCAGGCAAGTTGATCTTTTTAAATCCCACTGTGGGACAATGTATAAAAAAGCACATCATTTCTAAGCCTTTCCAGGGTGCCACTATTCTCCATTTGACCCACGTTAAATATTCTCATTACAATTACCTCAGATGAAAACAAAATCTCAATTTAATCCTGACCCAGGGGGAAAGAAATCTAGTGCCTGGGAATGGCAGGCTGTGCTACTCGCTACTCTCTCATTCGCATGCCATGCTTGTTCTTGCTGTGGTTCATAAGTACTTTAATAACTCAAGTCATTGAGCATTCAAAACAATATATAGCTATCAAATAAATGTCGTAAACTTGATGATGCTGAAGAAGTAAACAGAGACCTGTGTGTTTCAGTTTTTACATTTATGAGTGAATTCTACATGACCCATGTTGATTTTTTTCCAAAACTCCTAGCTTTCCGTTTGAAATGTAATTGATGATATTAATTAATCACTAAGAGAGATCAACGACCCTGAAATCTGGGGAATAGCATTTTGATAATATGATAGCCTCTTTTTTTTTCCTTTCTGTCATCTTTCACTTTATACCTTTAAAATTCTATCTTTGCATTAATTGTCATATTTTGGAGCCGTCTTTTGCCTGGAAACATAATACTGTTTTTAATATGGAAGCCTGCTTTGAATTAACATTTCTTTGACAAGGTATATCAATAATGCACTTTTGAGATTTTAATTATTTTTTCTTTCCTTGTTTGGCAATCCTCAAAGCTCAAAAACATAGTTGTTTGTTTTTTTTCCCCTCTCTGACTGCACATATGACAAACACCAGTCTCTCTTGTACTTGAAGGCTCTGCCACTGGCAGGCAAGTTTGGTTCTAGGACTATGGGCTTATTCTCTGCCTTAGGATGTCAAAGTTTATATTTTCACTCACTAGCCTGACTAATGGCTAGCATCTGATGTTCAAAAATTCAGAAAGGTTTGTGACTTTTTTTCCTGTTTAAATTCTATGATATCACTGCATTTCCAGGTCTCTGAAGTTGAGCCATTTGGTTACATTTTCAGAGAATACACAGCTTTCCCCGGTGTGTCTTATTTTGTGTTTTAGTCCCTTCTAAGGTTTTTTTTATTTTATTTCTAGTTTTCTATATGACATACCTCTTTCCCATCCCAAAGAGCCATAAATTCCTAAAAGTAAGTTAACATGAGGACTCAAATATTTTATTTCATTTGACAGTTAGCTTGTATTTCCAGAATTTCATACCATCCCAATATGTTGAAGATGAACTAAAGGTATTAAAAGTATATCTTAGGAATTTGCTAAGATTTAAATAACATTACATTTTCTTCTTGATATTTTAAGAGAAGTGGGATATTGACCTTCAGAATTACAGGGATTCTACAGGAGACATAAAGATAGGCAATGCATTTTAAAATTTATCCCAGAAGAGTTGGGTTTCAATTAAATTATACTTCTTTAGATAAGCATTTAAACACTATAAAGTATATTTATTTAAGTCCTCTATGGGTGCTGCTGATTTCTCGTAGTGTGAACATAGTTTTGGAACATTGCCAAACATTTGGGAGGGCATTGCATCGAGAATCCTACGCCAGCAGCAACTCTTTCTCAGATGACTTCATTTCAAATCGGGGAAAATGAAGCGCAATTAGAACCTGAACCATATCATTATGTCTTTACGTCCACAATTATATTGGAACATAAATTTGGGAAGTCGACTGAGCTTAGAAAGTGAAGCAACAGGAAAATGTCAGGAGTCTGTTCCACTCCCCCCGCCCCCTTCTGTCTCCCACAGGAAGTGATAATGGGGAGAAGTGTCAGGAAATCTTCACTTCTTTCTCTTTTGGGATCCTATCCTCAATATGCTGCCTACTCCAAATACTGCTTAAGCTTTCAAACCCTGAAGACTAGAAGAATAGCTTGGCAAGAAATCAGGGAACTAAAAGCAATGCCTTTGAAAGGGAGTGTCCATCATGTAAAATAAAACATAAACTGAAAGTGATTAGGGCCTGCGACTCACAAACTAATGTGATTAAATGAATACATGAGAACTGAATACACTGCCTAATTTGCCAATCCTTGAAAGTTAATATTAAAATTAAAATTCAGAAGTCAGAGTCCCTGTGATATCATCACATAATAAATATTTGGAATATTTCCATTTATCAATAATGCCATCTGTCCTATCCAATAGAAACGGACTACAACCCATATGGCTTCCTTCCCCATTGATTACGCTGATGAATGGGGCAACAAAACCACTCCTGAAGCCATCACATCATTTGACAGTGTCATTAGAAAGATATGGAGAAAGGAAAACACAAGATGATACTTAATTTGAAATTGTCAACTCAGTATAGAAAACTTTTAACAAGCAACGTTCTGATACTTAAGTGCTTGTTGAATAATATTGTGTCAGTCCTGGACCCCATTAACACTTTGAAGGAAAAATGCTGAAGGAAGAAATTTTTGGAAGGGGAACAATAGCTTATTAGGGTATGCTCTGGTTGCAAATTGTTCCAGCAAGAATACACTCAATCATCATTTCAGGCATGAGTAATTAAATTAGAAGTACATTTCTTTGCTTTATATTAAGTTATAAAATGGTCACTCAATTTTTGATATTCAATCAATTTAAAAGAAAATGTGATTCCTTATACCTAAGGTGCAAGTTATAAATGGCAATGTGGCAAAATGGTATTTCCAAATCAAATTTCTTCTTGGCTGTAAGCACTTCTTAAGACAAAACAACGATGCTGTAGTAGTATGACTTCAGAAAATTACTGTTGAAAAGCATCCACACTGACATTAACCAGGCAGAGAACTAAACTGGAAATCTCAAATTTCTTGTTTTATGAGGTACTTTTCAGTACACTCAGTTCTGAGATGGGTGTGGCTGGCAGGCCTACATTTTACCTGTACTTTTCAAGCTCTTTTAAGATGACTGGCACTTTTTTGCCATGACCTTCACGGAGAATGTTCTATGAATAGTTTCCTTGGTGAAATTTCTTCTGAATTTGGATCAGCATCTGTGGCTAAGTCAAAAGAAATGCACCATGGATAGCTATGTTTACTCTGTGCTAAAGCCTGAGGATGTAGCTTAAATAATCTCATTTTTTTTATGACATTTTACTTTTACTTATAGCTTCTAGTGGATACTGAATGAAGCTATCAGTGGATGCAGAACTGCAAATTAGCTCCACTTCAAATGTGTCAGCCACAGCAGAAGTAAATTTAAGTGAAGTACTAAGCTAGGAACTACCCCCTCTCCACACCCCTCCCCCCACTGGCTACAGAAAGCAATGGCATGCAGAGAAAAGTGTCAGATTTATTAGTAGTCATAAAAAAAGATGACAAGGTCCATAAGAGGATAGGAGGCCACCTTCACAGCAAGCTGCCAGCAAGTGCAATGTCAGGAAAGCTCATTCCCAAGAACCAGGGATCCCCAAGGCCATGTTGACAGCACAGTACTAGGCAGCATGGCCCCATGCTCCTGTTTGATCTAAAGAAACACTGACTTCTGTCCTTACATGAATATACAAATTTCATGAGAAAGTTCAAGAATTGAACCACAGATTTCTGTTGGTTATTAGGCTGATGATAGATGATTTTAATTATATTACTATAATATCTTTCCATATGGGGCAGCACAGGACATTCTAGTCTTCCTCTTATGATTAACTTCTTTTCATAAAGTTTTCAGGCTACCGTTTGCCAATCCAGTCCCTTCTACGTCATCTTTGGCACTACTGTGTCAAGACTACCTAGAGAGTATGCTTCTCATACAGGCAGTTTAACTTTTAAAGAAAGTTGTAGAAAACAGCTTAGTTTGGAATCATTTCTGATCAGGAAACCAAGTTTGGTGGTGCCAGCTTGTAACCTTTGCTCCCTGGGGAGGTGGAGACAGGAGAATTGTTAGTTCATAGCTTAATTGAGAGAGCTCTAGGTCAGCAGAAGTAAACAAACTGTGTCCTTTCCTCAAAAGGAAAAGGAAGAGCACATGGACGGGAGATGTGTTCAGTGGGTCCGAAGACCTAGATGGGTTCTCAGTACCCCTGAAAGAAAATCAGGAACATGTTATATCCTGTGTGTGTGTGTGTGTGTGTGTGTGTGTGTGTGTGTGTGTGTGTGTGTGTGTGTATGTGTATGGCTGTCCTGGAACTCACTCAGGCTGACGTTGAACTAACTCATCCACTGTTTCTGCTTCTCTGGTGCTAGGATTAAAGATATGCGCCACTATGCTGGGAATATCTTTCTATTTTGTAATGGTGCCATTATTCCATGAGATATATGAGCGCTGTCTCTTTCTGCGGTGTCTCTTTCACTCCTTCTCTCCCTCTTGCTTTCTACTCCCACTCTCTTCTTTTCCTTCCCCCCCTCTCTCCCCATCTCTCTCTCTCCCGCCCTCTTGCCTTCTCCCTCTCACCTCTATATGTCCTCTCCTCCCTCCCTCCCCCTCCATCTTTCCTCCCCCTGTGCGTTGAAATCTGTATTTAAGCCTTTTCTTGCTGCATAAGGTGGCCACACCTGTCATCTCAGCACTTGGGTGAGGAGAGGCAATAAAAGAGCCATTTGATGCCAGCCTAAACCACACAGTAAAAGAAGGATTTATGGGTTGTTTTTCTAACCGTTGAAATTTTTCTTACAGTTATGTTAATCTAAGTGATTTTTCCACCGATGATCTTTTTTTTAAACAATTATTTTTTAAAATTTTACTTGCGTGTATTTACCTGCATATGTATCTGTGCACTGTATTGTAAGTTAACAAATATTTGTGAGCCACCATGTGGGTACTGGGAACTGATCTCTGCTTTGCTGGAATTGCAGTCACCATTCTTAATTGCTGAGCCATCTTTTTAGCCCCCTTCCTGTTGGGGGTTGGTCTGCTGTTATTATGTATTTAAATGCTTAATACAGACCCTCAAGATCTGGTTGCCCCCAGACAAACAAATTCCCAGTATACCAGTCTTTATTGTGTAAATCCTGCCTCCAAATTTTAAGCTATTGGTTACATAGAACTAGCTACAGCCAATTACTAGGGAGAATAGGGGCAGACAAGTGTTTATCAGGCTGGGGGTCATTGAGGGACCAACAGAAGAGAGAAAGAGGAGGAGAGGAAAAAGGAGAAGGAAAACAGAGGGAGGAGAACTCACATGAGGCTGGATGCCTCATGAGCATCAGGAGAAATGGACCCTGAGGAGAAGCGAATGACACGTAGGGAGCACAGCTGGGAGTTAACAGTCTATCATATAGAAAAATAGATTAGGGCTAATTCACCCAGTAATTGTGCTAGAACTGATTTTAAAAATCCATGGGACTTTGCCTTGATTATTGGGGGTTTAGCCAGTTCATATTAATAACTAATAGAGTTATTAAATAACATTTAAAAATTACCATTTACATCTTCTCATTATCTTTTAAAACTGGTTACTGTTACAGTTAAAAGTTAACAGATTTTCTTAAATATATTTCTACCTAGTAGTCTTACTAAAATTGATTTTGATAATTGTTCATGGCTCATGGAACCACAAGGTAGTTAGTAATATCTAAATTAATTGTTTTGTTAGCATATACTTTTAAAATGAAATATTTATTTTTGTTTTGTTTGTATAAGTATCTTTCCTGTTTCTATGAAAGTGTCTCATGTGTGTACATTGCCTGGGGAGGCCATAGCAGGAGCTGGATCCCCTAAACTTGAGTGACAAACAGTTATGGGCCTTCATGTGGCTTTTGGGATCTGAACCCAGGTCAAGTACAGCAAGTGCTCTTAAGCACTGAGCCATCTCTCCAGCCCCAATGGTGTAACTCTTAACATCAACGACATACATTCATTTTCTTGTTGGGGTATATTCCAACACTACCTTACTTGATTCCACTTTTTTTTTTTTTTGTAAATCTTTTCACTTTCTGATAATCATATAATATAAATAGCAAAATGCATTAAACGAACTAGCCTGGATGTTTGTGAAACAACTGAAAGTTTCTTCCTTAATTTTGTGTAAAATATGCTTAAACACACACACACACACACACAGAGGGAGAGAGAGAGAGAGAGAGAGAGAGAGAGAGAGAGAGAGAGAGAGAGAGAGAGAGAGAGAGAGAGAGAGAGAGAGAGAGAGAGAGATTCCCTATTGGATATTTTAGAGAATGTAAAGATATGGCCAATTATGAAATGTCCTTGGAAATTAGAGTAAAATTTGTAAATAAAAAATGTTGTAAGTAATAATAATAACCTCCACACACACACTCACAACTCTCTCCCCATCCCTAAACAGTACTTTCAAACATTTTCCAAGAACTCTGCACTGCTTCTAGAGAACTCTGAACTCAATGCCTTGGAGAATTAAGATAAAACTAGCAATGAGGACAGCTTCCTAGTAAGCGATTTTCACTTGCAATCGTAATGGTATATAGCCACTTACAAGGTAGAGCATGACAACTTAATCAAAATGTATTACGCCAGGTTTAGTTCAAATCCATATGAAAAGTGCAAGGAATAACTTGCTATTTTCTGATGAAAACCTTTTTTAAAATTGATCTTTAGTAGATGAGCAATAAAATGCATGTGTGCGCATATTTTCTCTCTCTCTCTCTCTCTCTCTCTCTCTCTCTCTCTCTCTCTTTCTCTCTCACACACACACAGTCACACACACAGTCACACACACACACACACACACACACACACACACACACACACACACACACACTGTAGGTACCTTCTTATTTGTTAAGTTCTTCTTCCCTGACTATCTAACAGTGGCAATGAACTTGCTGTTGTCTATGGTCCAGGTTCGTGGACCATGTGGTAAGTCTCTAAGCAATGCCCCTAGAATTGTCGTCTGCATAGGTCTTGAAGTCTCACAACATCTGTTGGATTGCACCACCCACACACTGTGCACACCTGTAGTTTAATGGAATGAGGGGCTGTGTGGCATTATGTTGCCAATGAATTATTTCAAATATTTATTTGGAGTTTGGAAATGATTTATACTGTATATGGCAGAATTTTGGGTTCCCAAGGACATGTAGAGATCTCATTTTTCTGAAAATAATTGCACAGAAGTGATGAGACCTTTGGACAAAACATTTGCTGCCTTTTTTCCTATTGAGCAAATTGCTAAATATTGCTTTAAAAAAAGAATAAGGAGGGCAATACATTTTTACAAATCTTGATTTTTCATAAAAATTCTGTGGCAACACCATGACCTCTTTTTTTCTCCCTAGGGGACATGTAAACATTTGAACTGTTCAGACATCAGATGCAGAGTGATGGACACTAAACTCTTTCCTTACCAGGTTGTGCAAATTCTTTAATAGACACTCTGTTGAACCTTTATCACAACTGAAAATTCCTCAGTATTCAAGCAATGTGAAAAGAAATCTCAGTGCCTGGAAGACAAGGCATTCAAACCATGTGACAGTCCCATATGCAACTCCAAATCTGTCCTCATAACTGTGGGGCTCACAAAAGAGTCACACATGTAGCTATTGGAAGAATATCTTAGACAATTTGGCATGCAAGTTCTAAGATTAGCAGCTGAAAGGGGGGAGGGAGGAAGAGTGGAACATAATAGATTAAGTGACACCCATCTACTATCTTCCTAGATTGTTTGGAATGTTAAAAATATTGTTTTGATCAATCTATATATACACTCTCAATTTTAAAGAGAAATTCAAAGCATGTTGTGGTTGATAGAACAAATGGTTTTAAAAAACACTATGAAATCTATGTCACTGAACAAGGGAGTCCAGCCAGCTCCCAAGTGGCATGTTAACATGCTGGGAAGGAAAGCCAGGGTGCTGTGAATCAAAGAGGCATGGGTCTATTTTTACAGAGCCCTGTGTCTCCCCATCCTGTTTGCCAAGTGTATTTTTTTTTAGGCATTCTTAGCCTGTCAAAATAGGTAAGCATTTAAATGTTGTTGGAGCTGCCCACCCAACACTTGACCACTTCTCCCACTTGTGAGGCCTTCAGTACTGTATGCATCATCTATGTTAATTACTGAACAAGCAGAAGAGCTGTCCCTCTAGTTCACTTCCCCTATTCCTGAACAGATTGTTTGAGACATAATATGAATACTAATTAATGATAAAATATCTCTGAGTGTTTTGAAATAGGGACAGAATAGCAATTTTAGAAAAGAGGACAGATCAATCTTATGAACAGTACCCACAGGTCATATGAAGAGTCAGGACCCAGCTCAGAGGCATGGGAGCAAAATTGGCAGGGTTTTGGCTCCATTTCAGGGGGGAGTTGTGGGTCACTTGCTTGTTTTCTTGAGAAGATGTTGACATTCTTTCTAACCTTTTCCTGTGTTAAGTTGGAAGAGTTTAAAATTAAAGCTCTCTTCACATGCAAGTGGTGAGAAAAGCGGTCAGGATTTTGATAGGGGTCAGCTCAAAGATATGGAGGAGGGAAACTCTGACAAATTTGGTCCAGGATTATGCCTTGTCCCCATAGCAAAAGGGCTATAGCCGGTCTAATTTGATCAGATGCTGTGTGCTCAAGTTGACTAATGATCTCTGATGCATGAATGGGGATTTAAAGGAGTGAGATCCTGGGTTGGAGAGTTTCCTGGTGAGTGAAAGGTTCTCAGCTTGATTCTCAGAACTAGAAAAAAAAATACTCTTTGATTTAGTTTTGCTTTGACAAAGAGTTTGCTTAATCTCAGAAAAATGTACCCACAGAGACCCAAAGAGGGAAGGAGACATTCTCAGAGGGAGGGAAGGACTGGGGAGAGGGAGAGAAAGAAACTGAGATTCAGAGATAGAGGAGGTCAGGGAGAGATTCAAAGAAAGAGAGATAAGAGACCCAGAAAGATGGTACTGTTCTGAGATGTGGCAACTACAATGGTATATAATTTACCATTCGGAATTTACCAAGAGCAACCTAACTATTATAACAAGTTTGATTGCAACAATTCTGTGGGGCAACATATATTCAAAGCAGTAGTCTTTGCAGGGTTGCCAGAATTTCTCATCCTATGTATTTATATTGCTCATACCCAAACTTTCCATATTACTTTTATGTTGTTGTGATAAAACACCGTGACTGAAGACATCTGAAGGGAGAAAGAGTTTACTTTGGACTTACGTTGGACTTATGGGACAGAGCTCATCATGACAAGGAGGCATAGAAGCGAGCAGCAGGCATGGCAACTGGAGCAGGAAACTAAAGGCTCACATCTTCAACTGCAAGCTGGAAGCAAAGAGAGTAACCTCAAGTATGACAAGGCTATGAATTCTCATAGGATGTTCAAATCCCCTGGGGCTGCAGTTACGGACAGTTATCAGTTGCTGGGTATAGATAGTAGGAACAAAACTTAGATTCTCTAAAAGAACATTACATGTTTCTAACTACTGATCCATATCTCCAGATCTACATCAAAGAATTTTGTTTCAAGGGATTTCCTTAACACTAGACTAAACCCCTGCTATTCCTATTAAAATGAAATGAATATGCTTGGTGGTTAATCAGACAAAACCTACAGATATAACTTGTGAGTTATTTTAATCCCACCGTATATGACCAGAGGTTGATATCACTGGTACTATATTTGAGAAGCATCCTAAGGAACAGAAATAGTTCTCTGTAGGTGACAAGCTGTGCCATTTATTAGCTTGGTAGAGACTAGGCAAAACTACAGGTCTCTAATAAACTTAAGTATTTAAATATCTTTATGAGCAGATGATTGTCTACTTATCAGAGTAACAGAAGATTCTTATGACACTTTCCTGCCATTCCAGAGAATCTAGATTCAACAAAACATCAATAGAAATAGCCCAAACCATTTATCTTAGTGGAGAAAGTTTATCACCTTACCACGTACTAGCATTTACTCAGCCTCTGTGATGTGCCTGTTCTTCTGTTAGGTATCTGGTGTAAATACAACCCTCTGTGATCTACTACTAGGATCTGTTATAGTATTCATCATAAGTCTGAGGACTTTAGAACCTAAAGTCATCAATTGACTTAGCTCAGTTACACAGGGAGCAAGCAGCAGACCTGGGACATAAGCACAAGGCAATGCGGTATTGCAGGACCCAGCCTTTACTAAATCATGCCACCTTTCAATCTTCTTGTTATTGTTTTATTGTTGGTTGTACTTTCTTGCTCAACCCCCATTGTAGACTCAGAGATTAAACATCTGCATATTTTAGTGAAGTTTTAAAATTGTTCACTCTAGCTTTAAAGACTTTAAAGAAGAACACAAATTCAGATTAAGATGGCAGATAGAACTTGCAATTTGAAGCAAGCAAGATCTGTGTCATATGCATTTGGCCACGTTATCCTATGAAGCTAGTTCTTTAATTTTTGTGGGAGTGGTAGTGCCTAGAGTGCTTGCTGAGTTTCCACAAGGACTTGGCATTTATATCTACACCTTCCACGTAGAAGCATTTCATGGTTGTGCGTGCCTATAATAACCTCAGCATTAGGGTGCTAGAGACAAGTGGATTCCAGGGTCTTACTTTCAGCCAGTCTAGTTGAAACATCAAATTCCAGGTTCAACAAGATATAGTGTATAAATAATTGATGGAAAAGCAATATAGAAAGACTTATGGCTTCTACAAGTGCATGTAGAGGAAAGCCCACTAACACACACGTGTGCATACACACTCAACCTACACAGACATACATACTCTCAGTACCACTTTTCATAAAAGTAAATTAAGAATTTTAAGTCATCACACAGAGTAATGGGTTTCATTAAGACAGATTTCCATACATAAATGTCATCTACTTAATTCTTGTTTATGTCTGCCCCCACTATCCCCCTCCATCACTTCATCCTTTCTTTTATATCAGTATTCTTTCTGTTTTCTAGTTGTCCCCTCCTTTGCCTTCATAATACATGTATTCCATTACCTTCTCGTTGTCTAACCCCTCCCCACTCCAGCAAGCTCATTTACAGCTCTTTCTTCCTTGAATCTCTCTCTCTCTCTCTCTCTCTCTCTCTCTCTCTCTCTCTCTCTGTCTCTCTCTCTCTTCTCTCTCTCTCTCTCTCTCTCTCTCTCTCTCTCT